>NC_044005.1:17363362-17608362 GCF_900496995.4 Aquila chrysaetos chrysaetos
TTTTAATTATTCATTACTTCAGATATGAAATAACAAATATAGAGGCTCCTTTTATGGTTAGCTGGATTTAAAAGGAAGCAGCCCCTTGTGATTCTGATATTTAATGCATGAGCAGGGACTGAATCCTGCTATCAGGCCCCCTGAGATGGTGCATCAGCTGCTGCCTTTGGGCAGCGTAATGCATAGATGCCTGAGGGGCATTTTGTTCATTTTGTCCTGACCTGAAATGTTATAGCTGGAGTGACTAGGTATGTGTAACGCTCCTCTAACCACAGCTATCTCAAAGCAGCATCAGAAATGGGTTATGCATTGTTCTGGTTTTCTAACTTGTCTGGTAAGGAGGGGAACTAACTCTGTAGGTTGGTGCCACTTTATCTGCTGTGGGACAGAAAGAACGAACAGAGAAGGGAAGAGGAACAGATAACTGTGTACCAAGATTACAGTCAAGATCAAAGACTGAATGGGGAAATTGGCACCAGCGAAACAGGGGGATGGGAAAGATAAATGCAAAGAAGGCAAGGAGGAAGGTGGTTCTTGATCCTTATGTCTTCAGCCACTTGTGCAAAACAAGTTCCTCCATTTACATCATTGGGAGTGGGATTGGCATGAGCAGCTAACAAAATGTGTAATTTAACTGTTTAAAATCAACGGTACGTATACTTTGTTCTGTGGATTATCACAGGATAGGTAGAGGTAAGAATTAGGGACAGAAGGGAGAGAAAAAATGAGTGAACTCTAAAGGTAAGGACTTTTCTTGCAGTGCAGGCATGCTGTCTCGAGGCAGCCCTGCAAATACACAGGAGAGAATGGACAGCCACCCTATTAGCGTACATTACACTTATTTGGTTTGTATCACAGCTCTGTGTTACATTTTTAAATGCTTTTAAGAATCTCAAGAATCTTACGTTTTTGTCAGTTATTTTTTCACAGACACGCGATCAAAACATTAGCTTTTATCCTGAGACCTTACAAAGTGCTTACGCAAGGTGGTGACACTGGGGCACAGAGACGAATTCATTTGTTTGCTTCTCTCATGTTGGTGGCGTATCTCAGCAATCCTCTAACTACTGGACTACAATTATTTCTGAAAATACAACCATTGTATACAGCCATTGGATCACTGAATATGTGATTAGACATATCATAATTTTCCATCCTGTGTAAGGACTCATGCTTTGTTTATGAAGTGTCGCCAATCTGGACAGCAGCAAAAATCTGCGTGATGTATGTGTGACTCAGGAGACTAAATAAAATGGCTCAAGGGGTATTAAGACATACTTTTACATACAGTTTAAATAGAAATAAGCCAATGCTGCTGCCAAGACAGGCAGAGCTATAACACACCCTTTTCCCTCTTGGCTCATACAGGCACAAGTGTTTGTGTGACTGTGCAGTGAATTGGATTGAGTGACCAAGTTAAAATAAACCGTTTTGTCCACCAGGTTAATTTTAGCTGGCATCAAATCCTGCATCTGGTTTCCCATAGAATCACAGAAGGATTTAGACTGCTCTTCCCTGTCTCCCACTTTGTGCAGGCCATTTGAGTTTGTGAACTGCTGGAGAACGTTAAGCAAATCTGTGCACAAGGGCTCTCTGCATGCCCTCGTTGGGTATGTAAACTGGGAATCCGTGATAAAGGTAGGGAAAAACAGATGTGGCTGTATGCATTGAGTTTAGTCATGTAGCACTAAAGGACGAAAAAGAAAGCGAGTCGTCATTCTGTTGGGTCTTTTCTTCCTGATGAGATACCTGATTGTTATTGCAGACTTGCAGTTGCGAAATGAGATTATGTATTATGTGGTTGATGAAGCCTGTTGTAAGCAGTTATTTCTCCGTTTCTGCATTTCTGCTTTTGATTGCTTCCCAGGATGAAGATTGTAATCCATCTACATTAACATTTCTAAGTTAGAGAGATAGTTGAATGTTTTAGTTACAGACGCTGTTTCCAAGACCAGGTAATAATGAATGACATGTGATTGAGTTCCAAACTTACTCAAATATGATATTCATATTACAAGTAGTAGATAAAACTACTTTGCTTTTAAAGACTGTCTCTCTACCTTCCATGAGAGTATCCCTTCCCTTGAGAATAAGCTCTGATCCAGGCTCTCCCCAGCCACTATATTTACAGGTATAAGGGCTTTAGTTTGCTTCCAGACCTTCATTGGCAAGGAATTGAGGGCAAAGTGGGACAGGCAGAATCTGCTCTTCTTGATCTGCATTCGGATACCCTCAGTGGGTATAAAAGGAAGTCTGAGGCTGTCCTGGGTTGGATCGCAACTGGCTGTGCTAAAATACAAGATGAAGCAAGAGCAGACTTGACATTAAATTTCCCCCACCTTCTGTTTGATGCCAGGACATGGTGCACAGGCTAATGGGTGACAGCCTAACTCATGAAGGAAGTGTTTCCTCATGCCCCAGCTCATTAAAACCAGGCGTTATTTTAATACTGCCTAGTCCGTAGCTGTTAAAATTGAATATATGTTGTTACTGTACGATAAAGCAACACAGAGGTGATCCAGATCACACGTGGGCTCAATTCTGTGCTGAAGTTACCAGAACATGCAATGAAGAGTTTGGCAGCTCCACACACTTACGTGCTGGCTGCAGGAGACCAGATAAGAACTGATGTCTTCTAAATCTTGGTGGTACAAAGTTAACTTGCAACTTGTTTTAAATAATAAAGCTGCTAGGTTAAGTTTATATTAGTTCAGCATTTTGTATGGTGTGGGTTTTAAAAAAAATCTGGTTCTACAAGCCTTAGGATGGATTTACTGTACTGTTGAACTACAGTGTTGTTCTTTGCTGCTTACGCTATTAAGTTACTATGTTTATCTCTGAAGATAATGAAAGTGAACTCAAAATTGACTTTGCTTTGCAAAGCTTTTAGGAGGAAAACTCTTGGCTAGGGAAGCCGGCCTCAACCCAGCGTTAAGAGTATCTTTTTGAATGATTTTCAGGAAAAATTATAAAACCTACATTTGGGACCCAAATTACTGTGGGAAATAGAGAAATCGAATGCATATGGGAAGAAAAATCACACTGTCTCTAATTGCTTTTCTTGTCTTGTGTCTTGGAACATCACTAAATGTTAAAATAAATAAATAAATGACATTTTTTGTAAGGGTAGGGGTGCCTTTTTCTGAAAGCAGTAAGCAAATGCTTCAGCTGTTTCAGAATGTAGCATAAAAACTAAGCTGGCAAAGGAATAAAAGATGATGGAAATAATCCTATTAAAAAAACATGTCCAGAAAACACTGGCACATTACTAAAGAAATATCCAGTGAGTCATTTCAACAGTTTGTTAAACAACAGGTATATTGTTTGGGCTCCTAACGTGTAGGTTACCTGAAATCTCCAAATAATGCTTCAGGCTGCAGAGGTGCACCAGGATATCTGTCCTTTCCCACGAGCACCACCAGTCTCCCTGTGGCACCTTCTTATCTCATTCTTTTCCTGCTTCTGTGCCAGGAGAGGAGTCTAAGGTGTCTGTCTGCAAACATGGCTGCAGGGCTTATATCCTATTCACAATTTAAAGATATTTTGCAACTAGCTGGATTAGATTTGGGGTTCTGTAATAAAAAAGTTCCTTCTGATAGGTAGAGAGAATAACCTAGTTAAAAATTCAGCAGATCTATTCATCCCTTATGATTCAATAAAACTCAGTACACTTTACATTTTTGAAAAAAAACAAAAAACAAACAAACCAAACAAAAACTGAAAGGTAGTATAACTTTAACCAAAACTTACAGAAACTTCATGTTTCAGTAAATTGCAGTTGGATTGGATAGTCCTTCTTCAGAGCTAAAAAAATATATGAAATGCTGACACCTATATGAAGATAAAATCTAGAGATGGATACATACTTAATAATGTGCATAAATCCTTCCTTTTCTCTCTTCCTTCTACCCAGAATCCTCTTGGCATGGAAAGTATTCTTTTCTGTCGCTTTGCAAGTGCATGGCCCTTTTTGATGCATCACGCTTCCACACTTTCCACAAACTCTGAGCTGCTGATTAATCTTATTACGGAGTCATACCCAAATTATACAACAGGAGTCAGTGGTCGTTTTGGAAATCTTAATAAATAGCGTTTAGTCAGCTGAGGAATAACGTACTTACTGATGAGAGTGATACTTTTTAAAGGAAGTGGCAGACATAGCAGTTTCCTAATTGTTAAAAACATTTAAACTGAAAGCAGTTTAAAACATAATTCTGCTTCTGTAGAGGCTTCTGTAGAGGAACCTTTCATGTCTCTGAATTATTTACAGTGCTGGTGTGCTGTGCTTGCTTTTCTATCTGCTTTTGACAGGTATGCAGAAAAAATGAAATACAAAATGCTTGTGATTTGCATCCACATTTTTTCCTTGCCCTTGAATAAAAGGAGATGATTTTTTCGGTCACAAGGGTGTAAAGGGACATTCCTACTGGAGGTCAAATTATCAAAGCTGGAGAAAGAGCCAGGGAAGTTGTATGTCTATGAGGAACCACAAGAACTGCTTAAAGCAAGATGGAGCATTTGCATTCTACTTCAAGGAAGAAACATAGGTTACAGAAGGGAGGAATTTGGAGAGCGTCAGCAAGAGTCTGTGTGCACCTAGTGAGATAGAAGCCATCCTTGCACAAGCTGGTCTTGGGATTAGCCTGGGTCTTTCTGAAACCACACTTTTCTGATCTTTTCTGAAACGTGGTATTTTCTGGTACTTGGCATGTGTAGCAGAGTTGAAGTCGTCAGTTTAGCAAATAAAGAATAGAAAGGGAAAGCAAAGTAACCATAACTAGAAGGACTATACATCCAGCAGAAACTACCTGGAAAAAGGGGCTTCTTGGCAAAAAATGCTTGTATGCACGTTGAAGCAGGAAGAGAGCCTGAGTGCAGAGAGAACCATAGAGAAAAAAAATAAAAAGCCTTGCTTAATTTTATTGTCTAGTGGTAGAATGGTGGAGGAGGAGACAAGCTGGTGAATCTGCATTATTTCTTTCTGCTATTTGAAGTATATGCTGCATCAGTTTTTAATGGGATGGAATGTACTTTCTGGGGGAGAGAGAGGTATGCAGGTTGTTTTTTTCTTTTCTGACTTGATTCAAGAAGCAGAAGAGAGATGGATGGTGGGGTAATCTGTGGAACATGTGACTCTGTATCCCAGGAAAAAATGATATTCAGCCCTAGAGAAATGCCTGTAAATAGCAAAGGCAGCTGAACTCTTCAGGGAAAGGATAAAATAATACCAGCCACTAGTGTGGAAAGAGCTTCCAGGCTGCAATTAAAGAGCTCGAAGAGATTAGCAAAGACAGAAAAAGTAGCATCTTAGCCACTGTGCGTATTTTAGACAGTGGCACGCAAAGTATGAAGTAAAGCTCCTCGTTGCGGGTTGGGGCGAGGGAGGGAGAGAGGTTGGCACCACACTTGTCCCAGGCTGGCAGAAATCCCCACAGGACAGCCCCGGTTGTCGGCAGGGTCCAGGGAACCCAGCGGTGGGCAGGCGTGGTGCTCCGGAGAACCCAGCGGTGGGCAGGGGTGGTGTTCGGGGAACCCAGCGGTGGGCAGGCGTGGTGCTCCGGAGAACCCAGCGGTGGGCAGGCGTGGTGCTCCGGAGAACCCAGCGGTGGGCAGGCGTGGTGCTCCGGAGAACCCAGCGGTGGGCAGGGGTGGTGCTCCGGAGAACCCAGCGGTGGGCAGGCGTGGTGCTCCGGAGAACCCAGCGGTGGGCAGGGGTGGTGTTTGGGGAACCCAGCGGTGGGCAGGCGTGGTGCTCCGGAGAACCCAGCGGTGGGCAGGGGTGGTGTTCGGGGAACCCAGCGGTGGGCAGGCGTGGTGCTCCGGCCACGGCACCGCTGCTGCTCCCGGGGGTCTGCCCTGCCGCCCTCCTCTGTGCCTGGGACCCCCTCTCATGGCCCGGCCGATCTCGTCGCACAGGTGGTTTAGCAAAGGGGGGTTGTTTTGACAGAACTAGGTTAGCGGTGAGTTTCTCTGCAGTTTTGAGAAGAATTGGCAGGAGGGTACAAATCTGGGACGCTGATCTGGGACGCTGACAGTAGTGATGTGGAGCACAAGGGCATGCATCTACGGGCAGGCACCCAGAGGACATGTCGATAGTTGAATTAGGCCTCGCTGGGTCTGTAACTTCATAGCGAGGAAGAAACTTCTTTTTCTGTCTAAAGTGACAGAGTAGAGGACAGAAATTACCCATTTCCAAGTACTGATATGCCTGACGCTACTCATACCACCAACTCTATTCAGGGCAGAGGGTTTCACAGTTTTAAACCAGGAATGAGTATACTGGTTTGCAGAGCTAGCTGAAACACCTGGTACCACTTACGAACCTCTTCAGTACAGACCACTGCAGACATTAACTTGGTTTCATGGATGTTTTGGTACAATTTGAAGCAAGAACTAGAAGGGCATCTGAAGGAGAAGCATGAGCTGGTGCTTCCAAACTGAAGGTGAAAATTCAGGTGTGCCATACTGGCCATTGACCTCTCATTGATCCGTGTTACCACCTGAGAAACTATAAGCTGTTAAGGAAATGTCTCCTCCAAAATATGTGGATTACTGACAGCATTCCTCGGTGTGAAACAATTCTACCTTCTCACCTCCATGTCTGAAGCAGATACGGAGTCTCAAAGCCATAAGAAACTGCTGATGAGTGTGTCCAGAGCGATGTAGATCATTTGAGGTTTAAGGACTATAGCGTGAGAAGTTCCTGCCCAGAAACTGCAGGTGGAAGCAGATACACTGAAGGGGACATGTGCTTGGGAGTGCAGCACCGGTGGCTTTGTGGAAAAAGTGCTTGGATGTGCACCTTAGGTGTAGGTCACGAGATGGGTAGTTGCAGCGCTTGGGGACTGAATTGCTTCCTCAGTAAGAACACAGAGTACTTTTGGTAACTGTGGGGTTCTTCTCTTTTGCTCCAGGTGCAATTCCTGAAAAAATACCAGTTAAGAAATACTTTTTTTTTCCCCTCAGAAAAGAACAGAGGCAGCAATGAGATGCTTTGAATTGAAAGAGCATTCTCATATAGCACCACACCAGCGGAATTTATCAGAGTCTAATTCTTAGCATGGTATTTGACTGACAACTTCTCTGCCCAGAGCTTACTCCAAAGTCCCAGATGCTGTTATGGGCCAAAGGCAAGTACATTGGATGGTAGGTGTTTACACTCCTGGAAGCTGTGGGTTTCTTTAAAAACACTCAGTTGATATTGTAATGTTTCCTTTTTAAAGCAAGTAAATGCAACGGCGGCCTTGTCTGTCAAACAATTACATTGTTAGGAAAACCTTTAATAGCAGCATTTTCCATATCCCTAGCTGTTCAGCAAACCTACACTTTACTACAAGAAGCTCTTCTGATGAAGGAAGGGGATGAAGAGGGTGTTCATACAGCCTAGTCAGCAAGGCAAAGCAGGGACAGCCCAAGGCAAAGCAGGCAAAAGTGGCATTTCTGGCAAAAGTGGCATTTTCTGATCCCCGAGGTGCAATTAGGGGGCAGGCTGAACTAAACAGATCTGCAAGGGGATGGACAAATAAGTCTCCAGAGCATGTTGGCATCAGTGAAACAGTGCTCGCTACAAGGGTAAGAGAAAGTAACCGCTCTTTGCATTCTAGTCCACATCAAGCAGACTGTTTCTGGTCTAAAAATACTCTCTGTGGTGACCTGTCTGAGAATAATTTTGTATCACTTTCCTGACTTTATTTCTGGCTTTTGATTTCCCATAGAGATCTGGAGTCTGATGGATTAGACCTGTTTCTGGGAGTAATTGTGGCAGTCCTGTCTTGGCAAGGAAGGGCCCCGTATCTGGAATGTGCTTTTCTTGGCAAGTGCTGGGTGGTGGCAACCTTCAGGGTGTGACAGGAGACCTATTTATTTACTTTGGTTCTTATGCTTACTGTAGGGGTTTTTCTGTGTGTGTCCAACTTCGGATGCCAATACTTCTCTCCCACCCATGGGCTCAGTGATAGCTACACCCTGTAAGACATACACTGCAGAAATTTTTCATGGCTGTTTTAACAGATGGCCGATTTAACAAGGCCAGATGTTTTATAAATAGGGTAATACATTTTAAATTAATAAAGTCATTTGTTAAAGCAGTTGACTTTTACAAGGCGTGTTACTTTTTACCAATAAAAGTGAGTGAAAAGCTCTTGGAGCAGGTAGCCAAAAGGGTTGTCTTATCCAGGTCCTTCCCCCCCTTGCTTTTTTTTTTAATGTTTCTGTCCATGTAAGGATGGGACCATCCAAGATCACTCAAAGAAGACTATAAATTGCTGTCAAATATGGTAACAGTCATCTACTTATCTGCAGTGGTGGAAGTCCTACTTTAGATTGGACAGAGTGGGCAATAGTAAAAAAGAAAACCAAACCCAAACCTCTCGCCTTCCCATGAGCACATGGATTGCTATATGAGCATAAAACTACAACGGTTTCTCACTTCTTCACTGCCTCCCAGGACCTTTTATCCAAAGTGATCTTTTGCTTCAGCCCAGGGATATGACAGATGGCCTTCAGCCCAGGGTCTCTCTGGCTTGTCCCACAGCTGAGACTCATCCATTATAATACCTGATAGAAGGGTGTGCTGGAGGCCATGTAATCACACCAAAGGTTTGTCTAGCCAAGTGTCTCTTTCTGACGGTGGCCAAAAGGGGGTACCTAGTATAAGAACAGGGCAAGCAGTTTTCACAATCTCCTCATCTAGTCTGCAACCATTTGCAAACCAGGGACTTCCAGAGCCAGCAGGGAGTTCATAGTGGTTAATAAACATGGGTGGATTTCCCTTCTGTGAATGTGCCTTGCCTTAAGCCCTCACCAGTGTGTTGAATCCACAATGTCTGGCTGTGAGGACTTCTACAACGCAACTGTGTTGTGTGTGAAGAGGCAATTCCCTTAGTTTTGTTTTTAAACCTACTTCCTGATGTTTTCATTTGATGTTCCCTAGTTCTTTTGCTGGGAGAGATAACAACAAATTAGTCTCTCTCAGTGCCACTTATGAGAGGCCTTGCACAAAGAGAAAAAAATACTCTGTCAAATCTTAAGTTTTTCTTTCTTCACATCAAATAACCTTTCTCTTGCCACCTCTCTTGTATCAAAAGATAAAAGAATTGTCTGTCACCGAAAAAATCCATTTGCCAGGTAGATAGTCACAAGAGATTAGTGTGATGTCTTCCAGCACCTCTGTTCTGGTAAAGCATAAAGAAGACAGGGCAAAGGCTGGTATCACCCACCCACTTTTTTTCAGAGCTGGCTCTTCCTAGGCAGAGACACAAAACAGCAAACAGTCTGCCAAACCCACTGCAGCTTGGAGATCTTGTTAGGAAACATGCCAGGACCAGCGCTGCCTCCTAGTCGTAGGTGGATATTGGCAAGAAGTTCAGTGCAGGGTAACCAAAAGGGATGCTGGAAATATGCAACTCCTCCTTCTTCTAGCACTCTCACAGTGAAGTATTCACCAGCATTTATGCTTTATCCTTGAAGAAACCAAGACTAATGCTTACATTAGTGCCTGGGCAAAGAGAGAAACCATCTCCTGAAACCAAGTACCATGGTGACTTCACAGATTTCCTCACTGGTTCCCAGGAGCTCAGAAATGTGCATTTCATCCTAGCTTAGCTGGGGCAGCTCTGGATCCTTCTTTTATAAGTGATTGGTGCTCCAGCGTGCCAGGCATGGTACGAAGTCAGGGTACAGTCCCTTTCCTGGAGTGCCTGCGGTGCCTGCTCAAGCACCAGCTGTCTCAGATTTGCGGAGTGTTTAGCAGTAGCGAGTCTCTATTTTTATGCCAGAGGTCAAAAATGCATTAGTGCTCCTCCTAATGCATGAGGACTTGCATCCACTGACTTTTGGAAATAAGTTGGACCACAGGTTACTGTTGTTGCTCTCTCAGTTATTAAAAATAGATAGATCCTGAGAAATTATGAGATTTGACTGCAGCAGGCAAGTTTCAGGGATACTAGCTCAGCACTGATTAGCCGGTCTGTGTACTTGAGGAACAAACTGTTAGTACAAGATACGAGTGGAGCAACTGTATTTAGAAACATGTTTCCAGGGAAACATTAGTTTCTCTGGAAGACAACCCTGAGACATGAAATTTTATATGACTCTTGGGACAAATGTAAGTTTGAAGGCTTTTTTTTTCCCCCCTACTTTTTATAGCGAGTACATTCTGCTCCAGATTTATCCGTTTCAGACCTGTATGGTAAAACCTATTTTAACTGTGGAGTCCAGTATCTCAGTGGATTTCATTAAGAAAAGGGCCCACACAAGCTGCAGTTTAAAGATCTGTCACTTGCACAGCAACTGAAATCAAATCAGCACTTTCTAAGCATATCCTCATACACCATGCAAAGTGTGACTTCAAGAGCAAGGCTCAAGATGTAATTTGGCTTCTTGTGTGACACTAGACAAGTCAATTAACTGTAACTTGTTTGTAAAATCAGTATAGTTATAATTTCTTACCTTTGTCCCCAAAATTGTGAGGATCAATTTATTAAGCTTCTAGAAATCCAGAGGAAAAGGGCCAGTTTATACCAGCTGAAAGTTTTTCCTTTGACTAGCTCTTCCTCCTGAAACCAGACAGACTTTCATCTCTTAACCCCTTGGCAGCTTCCTTTCCAGGCAAGTTCTCTAGAAGACCGTTGGCTCTCACTTAGTGAGCAGAGTTTATATTCTTTATACCAGGGAGGTTTCTGTTGAAATCACAAATGCTGTGAACTTGTATAAATATTTTTTGTCATTATTTTGTAAATGATAATTTACTTATTCTGAAACTCAAAGTTTTTTCTTGCCTGTGTCTTGTCTGTGACAAAAATATGTCCTTTACTGTATAATTGTACTTCTATACTAGATTGTATAATTTTTTATTTTTTTTTTTTAATGGAGAGAGTGGTCTGGAAATGTGTAAGTGGAAGGAATTATATAATTAAGCTTTAAAATCCTATGTTCAGTGGACACAGAAGTAAATCAATCAGCTGTATGTCTCTGTTGGAAAAATAATGAGCCATTACTGGCATTTGTAAAAGTCAGCATTTATCTCCATTTTTTGTTTTCCAGCCAAAGCAGGAAAGGGCAGATGAAGTTTGTCTTGTGAGTTTGAAAGGCCCATGGTCCTTGCTTCTCATCTGTTAATGTCAAAGAGTCTTTGTTTGCTTACATGTATGAAGTTTAACGTGAACATCCATAAAACAGCTATAATATTAAACCTTTTCAGTGTCGAAAGAACAGAGTAACTATTATTTATGTCATAATAAAATGGACTACGGATTAAATCTGTTTGTTTTAGAAGACAAATAAAAGCTAAATCCCGCAGCCTTCCTTTAGCTGTGTCAGGGAAGAGTCTCTGTGGGACACAGTGGTGCCCAGAGCGCTGCAGGGTGTGAGATGAGTGGGGAATGAAGGCTCTCCAGACCTTAGAAGAGGTGTGCAGCATGTTGTGGTGTCATAGCATCAAGTCCTGGTTAAATTATGTGCTTAGGGATTTCTGTCAAGCTTTTCCTACTTAATTGCCACCCACATGTTTCATCTGGCGTAGAACTGTAAGTAATTACATTGCTGTCTTTGGTCCATACTTGCTTTTATCACCTGCTGATCTCCAGCGAAGCAGGAAAAGCCCTCCTCTGACGACCTGTCTCCAGTCAGATGGTTCCCACCTACTCTGCACACGCCACAGAATGTGAAAATGAAGAGTGTGCATGTTATTGGTATTGCTATTGCTGACCGTTTGAAAACAAACAAAAAGTGAAATAACTGGTCTGGCGGCCAGACCCAGCTGTAGTCAATAGTGTGAGCTGACTAGCAGTAAAGCAACATGGAGTGAAGTTATTTTTCAATCAAGTTAGGCTTTACCATACTAATCCACTGAAACTGCAAAGGCTGTTTTCAGTAAACTCGTCACTTTATTAAATGGGAGCCAAAGCCAAAGGAAATCCACTTAAGAAAGAAAAGTTAAACAATGTAATTCTGCAGCTGTAGAAATAAATTGAAATAGAGAAGGTATATTTTCAAAGCCATTCTTACAGCTAAATTGCAGTCATTATTAATGGAGAAATAAACTCAAAGGTAATCATGAAAAGTTTCACTCTCTTCTGCCAAGTGAAGTTACACCAAACAAAATTCCCATCCCGGCTTTTCCGGTGACTTGCTTATGAATGTAATGTTGGTGAGCAAGGGAAGAGTGGTCTGCTGATGAAGTTCAGTTGTAACTTTTTCTCCTCCGTTACTTCCAGTGTCATAGGGTTTAGTAGGTGAAAGGTGTTGCTGTCTTTACAACTTTACTGCACTGGGGTTGAACTTTATACAGGTGCAAATAAAACTAGCACAAGAGTGGCACGCTGTTGTATCAAGTCCTGTTGGCATTCCTTTCTTGGTTGTGTAAATGATATTACTGATCAGCAGTTGTGATATGGTTAAATAGATGCATCACAAAAATCATCTTATGAATTGCTTATTTTCCAAACATTAGGGCCTGACTGTGTAGTTGTCACCGAAGTATCTGACTGCTTTTGCAGTCAGTGTTTGTGGGTTTAATTTCAAGATCCTTTCAAAGCATGAATGAGTCCACTGTTAAAAGATGAGAAGCACAGAGATCATGGAAATTTGCCCATGGTCTGAAAGGGATTCCTTCAGACATTTAAGACTTTAAGCCTTCTCCTCACCATCTTCTACAGAGTGTTTTTTAATAGAGGTCATACTCTGGTATCCATGACCTTCCTAGCAGAGTCTAAATGCTGTTTGGCATTGAGAGTCCTTTTATTTTTTTAATGATACCTCAGTTTCAAAGTAGCATCTTCTGCTTAAAGACTTACTGTTTCCTTGTTGCCGTGCAAGAGGCTGCAATCAGGTAGTTGTGTTCCTGATTATTTTTTTTTTCCCTCATGAAGATTTCATTGTGTTTCTAATCCTGAGGGGAATTGACTGTATGATCATATTTTAGTCATGATTACTCAATTCTCTGGTCTGACTTTGCTTGTACCCTGTGTGCCGTGAATGCTTTGATGAAGCTCATTGCCATGCACACTTCAAGCCTGCCAGAGTCCTTGGAATACTTAATATATGTCTTTCCATGAGCCCAAAATGACAGACATTGGGGATATATGGACTCAGGCTCTCGAAACCCATGAGTCAGGTCTCATATTCCTGAAATGTTTGGTTTGCCTTAGGTCATTTCATACAGCTGTAAAGAGTAGAAACTGTTCACAAGAGTTAAGCTTCTCACCTTAAAACCAGGCTCTCAAAACTAAGCAGCTGCTGAATGGTATGAGGAAGGCAAGGCACTGATTGCTGCACAGGACCTTTACCATCTGCAAAAGCTTCTCAGCTTCAAGCACCATGTGAAGGCAGATTGGTTCTGACGTGGCTCTAATATGGCTCTGTGAGGTCCATGGGGTTTTTTGTAAGAATCTTATACAAGTCTTATACAAATAGTACTAAACCAGCTTTGAAGTCTCTCAGTCTAAGCATAGACATGGCTGTAGTGAGGAGAACATCTTGTCATCGTCTGTCACCCAGAATTTAATGTCCATGCTTGTACTAGCTCAGCCGATCTCAATGTTGTTGATAAGGTGTTGCTGACATCAGAGGCTGCGTGCAACGCAGCCTTCCTGGTGCTTTTGGTGTCTTTTCCTATTTTACTGGATTGTCCAGCTGAGCTCCTGCAAGGAACTGGAGTGCGTAGTCCCGAAAGGAGCTGTGTCCTCACTGTCCTCTTCCATTGCTCATCCATCCATCTCACATCCTACAGATGAAGAAAAATGGAGACCCAATAGTGATTTGTCTGTTGGAGAGCTTGCACATTCCAGCCCTGTAAGTGCTTGCAGGCCTAAAGAAGGTGAATGCATCACCTATTAACCATATGCAGCACATACCAGCGGTCCTCTGTGCTGAAATTGGCAGGTGTGCCTGTCAGAGTGAGAAAAGGAGGCAGAACAGGAGCTGACTGATTAGAGCTCTCCTGGCTCCTACGGCAGTAGGAATGCTGTCAGTCCTCATGCTCTGAGTAATTCCCATTGCACAACATTGATGATTTGATGTGGCAAATGGATAAAAAAATGCAAGGAACACATTAACCAGAATCCTGTTGCGTGGGCTTGGGGTGAGAGATCCAAGGCAGTGCGAGAGCAACGTGGGGGGGAAGAGTGAGCTAATGTGGTGGTGTTTAGACATATAAGCACTCTCAGGCCAAGGGCTGCTGTACACAGTAGGCCAGCTCTGCTGCCAAAACGGTGTTTGATGCCCTCCCTTGTGCTGGCCGAAGTGTTGGCTAAGCCTCTTAGTGGCAGTGTGGATCTGTACAGGGTTAAAGGCTATGTGAAACTACGCTTCTGCATAGTGCAACTTTGAAGTCCCACCAAGCAGGCTTCAGTGACTGAACGGTTCCTTCACCTTCGTCTCTAATAGTCTTGGGGAGTGGCCAAGAGCACCAGGAAGCTTGGAAAAAATCATTTTAATTGGCATTAAAAGAAAAATAAAAGTAGAGAACTGATTCAAAGGGCTGTAGAAACCAGACCCTCTGACAGAAGCTCCCTCTCTTTCCAAGGTGCCTTTATTTCTCTTGTGCTATGGACTATGGCATATATATGAAGGTCCGCCTTTCTCTGGAATGTCTGATTGCTGTTCTTCTGAGTACAAGCTAACATAGCAAACAAAATGGCTTATGTCCCGTTTTGAAATATATCTCTTAAATCCATCTCAGGAGGGATCGTTATGCATGTTGAGCACGGTTCAAAGCAACAAAATACGTGTACTTTCCGTGAGCTTTTTTTTTTTTTTTAAACTTGCCTTTTGGAAATATGTGATGCCGTATGAGCACAATTGAGTGTATTAAAGGAAGGGCTTGCTGCTCACATGATAATTAGTCCCTGAAGTTCTTGGTGCTCCCTTTTTCTTCTTTGTAACAGAAGACAATGTCTTGTCCCCAAGGATGTGAAAGTCTGATAAGGAGGATCACAGAGCTCATTGGGTTGAAGGTACTGTGCAAACGCAGAGTATAGCTATCTAGTAACGGGTTTTTTGCTTGAAAGAAGATTGTCTTGCTATGAGTAATACTGTACATGAGGAATGCTTCTCTGCTAAATTTTGTTTCTGGAAATGTCCATAAATAACACAAACATTTGCTTGGCACTTCAGTCCAAATTCTTTTATGTTTGCTTTTTCTTCCGGGTGGATGTTCCATGGGGGCCATGAAGGAGAAAGAGTGAGTTTTCATGGTTCCTGCCATGTTCTCGTTTGAATTTTGGAAAAGAGATGCAAAAATAGAGAAGTAGAAAGGTGGTTGTTGTCCTGGAGGTTACAGGTGAACTATTTAATGACAGAGTCAGGAGGCACGACAGTGTCAGTGTTGAAGATGCCTGCAGTGTCTACAGCTCTTTGTGCTCTGGTCTTTTGATGGCATTGGTTTAATGCCATGAAATGGTACTGTTTTAGTGTTGGATCCTCAGAACAAGAGAACCTGTATACACATTTCTTTTCCTTGGGTTTTCATCCTGGCAGATTTGCTGAAACCTGCCTTCAGGCATACAGCTAAAAATGTGGAGCTCCATCAAGAACTTCAGTCAGTCACTTGAGGGCTGCATTGCCACATTCTGGGAGGCAGGAAGAACTGGGATCCCGAGTGTTGCAGCAGCCTCAATCCAAGCCCAGTCCAAGATTTTGTCTGACACCTTCTAGTTTTGATTAATTGGTAGGCTGTGCCAATGCTATTTCCGAATGATCTTCACACGTTATAGCCTGGTTTCAAAGCCTGCTGGAGCAGAAGAAAGACTGCTACTGACTTCACAAAAATAACTTCTCTGCTAACTTTTGGCAGCTGGATAGCATCACTCAGAATAATGCCCAGGACTTCCAACTCATGGTTCCCTGTGGTACCTAAAGCGATGCTTATCAGCGTGCAAAGGGGACCAGGCTTTCTGCTGTGCTGCCCATGAAGCCTGTGTTAGGGCTAGAGGGGGGCAGAATTAGTCAGAGTCTCCTGGGGGAGGCTGCATGATTGACTTAGCTGAACACTCAGAATTTTGCCATCCTTGATCTGCCTGTAACTTCTTCTGTGGCAGCTACCCTTTTCTTAGAAAAGCAGGCATAGCTCTCTTGAAGCATACCTTCTAGAAGGTCAGTTGAGACAAATGGCAACTCCTCGGGGGTGTCCACTGGTCACTCCTAGGCTCTTGGATTTTATAATGCATCTTAAAAGGGACCTCTGCCGTAGTTAGCTTTTTGTCATTTTAATCTAACTTTGGCAGCTTACACTCTGCCTTCATCCATTTTTAAATGGCAGTTGCCTTGCTCTGCGACACAGCACCTTACAGTGTAGCTCCCGTCTCTTACGTTGTGTTTTTGGTTTTGTTTTCCTCTCCATCCCTCCAAGCCTGGTCTTGTACCCTCTACTTCAGATCACGTGTCTGGTCCACAATGGACAAAGCATCTGCTTATTCCTCCAAAGCCACAGGATTTTGCGCTAGTTAATATTAATCTCCGTAAATCTCCTCAATCTTTTGCTCTTAGAGTTGCATGTATTTCTGCATGTTTCTAATATTCACCTGACTACCTGTTCCTCACTCTGTTTCTTCTGTGCTGCTTAGTGGCTTTGGTAAGGGACATTAAAGGGATGGACAAGTGGGAGAGAGGCGGAACGCAGTGTGATTCTGTGTATTTTTCACTGGGGAGACCCATCTGAGGCTGCTCCCTTTCTTGAGCATACCAGTAGGTTTTGGTGGTCCAGACAGCGGGTTACTCTTTCTGGCTTTTGATACCGTTTTTGCAGTACTGCACATGTATAATTTTTACTTCTGAACCTCTTCTAGTGCTGAGGTGTCCTGTTCAGAAGGCTTTGTAGCCTTCTTGGTTTGGGTAATGTACTGGCTGGGTAATGTCCCCGAGTGGTTTAGGGACAATGGCGAAAGCAGAAAAGAGAAATCCAGAAGCCACAGGCACCCCAACAGGCAATTCTTTGTGATTTCAAGGCTTCTGCAAGGTAGTTGTGTGTCATACCACGTTTGTGGTTGCCTTTCCTTACCTGATTTTAGAAAATGGAACTACTGCCTTCTAAGTACAAGTTTCCCACAAGTAAAGGCAAATTCCAAAGAAGATTACATGTCTCTGGCAGTTGTCTCCTCAGCCCTTCTGTACCATCCCATAGTTCTTTGAAGGTCCTGGTTACTAATTGTGAGAGTTCAAATTTTGTGTTAAAGACTGACTCCTGTAAAGGAGCTCAGGAAGCTGCCCAGGACTTCTTTTGGAAGTGGATGCGTTGCCATCTCCTGTGCCTGAGTTTTTGTCCTTCTACTCACAAATTCAGTTACAGTGGTTTCAAATGCACAAAAGTACAGTTGACCACCAACCTACTAACATTAACTGATGAATATAGGAAACAGTGGGACTCTGGGCACACGCTAGTTCTCATCTGACTCTGAATGTCAAGGAATAACCCTGACACATAGTGTGGGTTTTGTTGGGCTTCTTTGCTCATCTCAAATTATTCAGGCTTTAACGCTGTTGTCAGAACTGATGTAAAGCAGAATATCTTACTGCATTTCAGCTTTTGATGTCTCAACAAAATTAGCCAGCCAAAAGGATTTTTTTTCCTCTCTGGAAGGAAAAAACCAAAAACAATAAGGAGTGTTTCACAGTCTAGGCTTTCTAGGTTTGCCACAACAAATAAGGGTAAATGCAGAGCAGTGGAGATGAAACAGACTGGACGTTGTGACTAGCCCTTACGTGGTTGGGGTAGGATGGCTTCTGGAAGATGTTGTTCTTTTCTTCTTAGATGCTACAGGATGAGCACCAAGATCTTCAGTTAGGAGTCCCATACAGATACTGCTGCAGGTATGGGTATAGGTACAGGGCATTCTTCTCCATGTGGGAGGGAAAGGGCTGTGCTAGTGCTAGTAGAACCATGTTGATGTGAACTTGATTCAAGAGCCATTCCTCTAACTAACAAGAAGATAGTGCTAACTGGTAACTGACTGAATGCAGTGACTATAATTTTGTTAGTTTCAGAAGGGGACTCCTGATTTTATTTTTGAGCAAGTGAAGAGAATCAGACCTGATATACTCAAGTGGGTAGAAAAGGTGCAAGAAGAGGTTGAAATTGAAGTTAAGCATTGCCATTTGAAGCAGAGTTCAGCACTCTGGCAACGGCAAGGGTTGGACATTTTGCCCACTGCAGAGCTGGGGACCTAAATACCCCCAAGAAACATCAGCAGGAGGTGAACCGTTTGTAGAAACCAGTACTAGTGCAGCAAACAGCACTGGAACACAGTGAACCCTGGGCTAGGAGCAGCTCTTGAACCAAGACATTGTAAATGTGCGTTGCTTCTAATGGCCATTGCTGGTAATAGCAAATCCTGTTTATTTTCATGTACAGAAGGAGGTATTATGCTCCTTGTGCAGCACGTAATATACAACAAGAGGTCGTGTGCACAGTCGGAAAACCCCTTGCTGGATCAACGGTTAAATCACTTGTTAGATCAATTCCAAACCCATTGAATTTAACCTAATTACTACTTTGTTGGGTCCAGTAACCTTCCCAGTAATCACTGATGTTTGTTTCATTTGAAGTGTTCAGACCAGAATTGTATTTCTCTTTTTTAAAATTGTAAAATTTGTTTTGTAAGAACATTCCTGGTATGTAAATGAGAAATTTTGTTAATCTGTTCAATAACATTTTCCATGTGTTTAAAAAGTCATGAGAACAAAGATGTTTGCTGTGTGATTGAAGAGTACAGGGAGGGGAATCTTTACCGTCTGCCACTACTAAATTAGTTTTCAAGAGGGAAAAATAAATCCCTCTCATTGGAAGCTATTTTGATCCGATCTTACTATTACATAAATAGTAATATTTTATGTAGGATTTCTCTTCCAGAGCCCAGTAGAATTTACAAGTAAATTCATCTTTCTAATGCTTTGGTAAGAGCAACATCTGTCTCAGACTTTGTGAGGATTGAAGCACTAAGAGTTTTTTAGAAATCTCATATTCATCCTGCAATATTTGTCTGCTGTATGTAATCCTAATATACCAATTGCAGCAGTAAATATTTTGCTATAACCAGACATTGAACTCAAAAAGAAACCTGTTTAGCTGCAGCTAATGAAAATGTAATGCCTGTGATCCTGCGATGTTTGTGTTCTGCAGCACCAACCTGAGTTTTAAAGAATTTTGAACCAGTAAGACTCAGACTCTGCAACTTTGATGGAATGAAAAAGCCTCAAGCTTTCAACACCTGCCATAGAAATTTAATAAGGACTCTAATAAATGGGTCAGTTTCAACAAACAATTAACTTAACAACTTCATCTGGAAGGCTTAGAGGCCCTATTTCATAGGAGGTAACTTGAGAGCAGTCTCATGTTATATAGTGTAGTTAATGTTTCCTTTAGAAAACCAGAGTTTTTAAGATTTAATATTTCATGTGCTCCAAATTACATCAGATTGGCATATGGTACACAACAAAGCCTTCAACCCTTGTATAGATCAAAGAAAATTTATATTAATCTTCTAAGCTGTTCGGGAGTTTCTTAAGCACAAGGAAAATATACAATTCCCAGGAATTCAGAAGCTTATAAAATGAATTTTGTGGGCAATTTGGATAAAATTATTCCTTATACTTTGATTATGCCATTAAAATTCACACTCCTACAAATACGGAGATTTTCTTGTGAGTACTGAGTACTCACTGAGCAGCGTAGCTGGACTGCACCGTTTAGACTTGAATGTGTTTTCCTACATATTGACTTACATCGTGAGCTATTTTTTCAGTCTCTTATGAAAATATATGAGAGATTAAGTCTCTGAGTGTTAATAGTTCAATGTGTTTAATGTAACTCTGTGTTGAGATGAAGCAAAAGTAGAAAACTGAATTGCACTTTTCCCTGCCCTGCTTTACACATTTCATCTTAAATTCTCCATTTATTTTGCTGTCAGTTGCTGTCCCCCATCCAGTCTCCCTTTCTCACCCCCCCCTCCTTTTCTTTGTTACAGTTCACCTCTAATCACCCTTCCCATGTCGGATGTGTTGCTTGCATGTGCCCTGTCTTTTGTCTTTGCATCTGAACTTTGTCCCACATGTTGTGTTTGAACAGTAAAAGGTCTCCTGGAGAAGCATCTGTGCTTCCTTACAGCTGTCGAGATCCTGTACCTAACGTTAACATCCTGTATCTAATGCCTGACCGCTTATTGTAACTCATGGCATGGCCTTTATTTGCCTGTATGGCATATGCAATTACTTGCATCTATATAGGCAAAAAAAGGTTGAACAGCATGCTAGGATTCATGTGTCCCACCTGCACTGCACACAGAAGCTTATTGAGGCAGATCTTAGGCAGATGTCACCCTCTTTGGCTGGTTTGACACCAAAATTCAGCCTGGCTTGCCAGTGCCATTGGTCTGAGCCTATGCAAAGATACAACCACCTAATTAAACAAACAAACAAACAAAAAACTAAGAAGTTCTCTTTAGCTAATGGTATTGCTGGCAGCCTTGTCATGATCTGTAAAAGCAACATGGGTTTTCATGTCTGGAAACGCACTCTTCGGTGTTTGAGACATAGTACAAGCTTAGAACATTGTAGGCAGCAAATGAGCAATTTTAGGTAAAATCTGTTTTCTAAGATGTCAGTCTGGCTTCCTTCATGAACACTAAGTCTGCAGAGAAAACAGTATTCAGACTTGATAGTATGATGACTAGTAATCAGAAATACCTAGGCTGAGTCACAGTGTAGGAACACCATGGAGTCCAGTTTAAAATGAAGTTCTCATTTTATTTAGTGGCCTAGAGTTTGGGTAGTTCCAAAGCAGATTGTTCGATGTGCGTTCATTAGAGACTGATTGATTGCTTGGCTCTATGAACAGGGGTTTTGGGGTGAGGAAGGTGGAAGGAGAAGAATTTGCATTTCCCAAGACTTAGGGTGTCTGAACGACATGTTTCATTTTGGAGTTAGGCTGTAGTATTTAAATATCATACATTTGCCCATGTAGTTTGTTGGGTAATAAGAAGTGCTGTTTTCTCCTGATCTAAGACTTTGGCAGTTGCTCAGATACCTCCAGAGTCACAGACTTTATGAGCTGGTTCTGTGGTGGCCATTGGTTACCGATGAAGTGGATATGGGACGATTCTCCTGGCAAGTTACTGCCTCTGAAGCCAAGGGCAGTCAAAGCATCCTCTTTCACAGTTAGGTGGCCAACACCACCATTTCTGTCCTGAAAACTTGCTTAATGTTAATAACAGGTATATGTTGTATCTATAGAGGTTGTAACTTGCAGTAGACACAAGGAAGCTGGTTTTTGTGCATGTTATAAAACTAGTAGTTAGCAAGATGTCTTGAAGGTGACTTGCAAGTGGATCTAAAAGCGAGCTTGGCCTGTTGTGAAGGTTTTAATGTCATGTGATGATGGTATCCTGGGTGAAATGCTAATAGGTTTGGAAACAAATTTAAGTGACCTTCTGCTTTGCTTTGAGAGTAATATCCATACATGCAAATCAAGTAGTTTTCTGAAGCTATGTAATTACACACTGACAAGTGTTCCACTCAAATCAGCTTCCACATTTCATAGTTCCTTCATGTGCCCAGCCCTGTGGTGGTGTTCCTCAGAGGATTATTCATAACTGGTTCTACAACAACAGAATAAATAGTATTTAAAAGCAAATCAGTATTTGCTATCTCAATTTGCTGTTGAACATAGAGGCTGTTAGGGGATTGGCTTCTTGTAGGTATTGCAACAGTAGTGACCTTTGAGGAGATTTGAAGGAGAAAGAAATGGCATTAGCAGTAAATGCTTGAGGAATTTCTAGGCTGGTGGGGAAGGAAATGGTGCCACAAAGGGAAGCAGCCAAACTCTCTTGTCCACTAACAGCTTAACCTTGAATTTGCCCAAGTGGTTTTTTAACTAGCTTAGTTTTACTCCATGACAAATAAGTTGCCTTTGCCGTAAGATTTGACAAACCAGAATATCTATCTTTGTGAATATTTATTTGCAAACTGGCTAGGGTGCAGATACTGTGGCTGAGCCAAATTCTGCCAAATTCTGCTGTCCTCTAGGACACAGTTGTGGGGCAGAGAGCTGTGTGGGTTATACAATAGGCTCATCATCCTACCAGTACACCTTTTCCTGCTCTAAGGGTTTCTTCCCCTCTAAATTATTGCAGCTAATGCCTCTCAGTGCCTTACCGGTGTACTTTGATACAAATACTGTGCTTCTGCACCATCTTAGACCCTGCTGTGAAAGCATGTTGCAATTGCACTTATTGAAAGAATATGGAAGCCCCAGCTTCTGTGTGGTGGTCAGAATTTCTCTTTATAATTTTTCTCTTATGCCAAGGCCTGAGCTGAGCTGAACCAAACCAAAATGGCAATTCCTAACTTTTTACTACCTTCCAGCATTACATCTTTGAATCCAGCCCTCACAGCAGGCATCCTTCTTTTCCAGCATAGGATTTGTGTGCAGGCCAGCCATATGGTGTGTGTAATTATTATTTTATAATGGTGTTATTGCTCTCTAGCCGCCCAGTAAACCCAGTGCAGTTTCAGTAAACTATATACATAAGCATAGGAACTTTAGACTTGAATTATTTTCTTCACTTCTATACAATAGTAGGTGTGAAGGAGAAAAAAAGATTCCATTTAATTTATAGAAACTGTATAAAGTTTATAGAGTCTCTACAATCGTCTCAAATGAAAAGGTTGTGGAGAAGAGAAGCTGTACTGAAACTGGGAGGTCCACAAAGCTGGAGAAGAATAACAGTTAAAGGCACACATCAGTAAATACCTGTGCTGAACTTTTCCCATTAACTCTACCATAGAGCATATGGACTCCATTAAGGGTTTGTCTGCCTTAGGGATTTTATAAACACATTTCCTCCCCTTTCCTCTTCCCCGTCCAGTTACTATTGCTTTAGACTACTACAGAATCAAATAGTGTCCATTCTGGGGTCATTGTTCTTACTGGAAAGAGGCTGTTTGCTGTAGAAATGTTCACTGATTAGTATCAGAAACCTGTGTATATATGTGTCGTGGTTTAACCCCAGCCAGCAACTAAGCACCATGCAGCTGCTCACTCACTTCCCCCCTACCCAGTAGGATGGGGGAAAGAATCAGGGGGAAAAAGTAAAACTCATGGGTTGAGATAAAGACAGTTTAATAGAACAGAAAGGAAGAAAATAATAATGATAATAATAATAAAAAATGACAATAACAATAACAACAACAATAATTGGAATATACAAAACAAGTGATGTACAATGCAGTTGCTCACCACTCACCAACCAATGCCCAGTTCATTCCTGAGCAGTGATCCCCCTAGCCCCACTCGCCCAGTTTATATACTGGACATGACGTCACATGGTATGGAATACCCGTTTGACCAGTTTGGGTCAACTGCCCTGGCTGTGTCCCCTCCCAACTTCTTGTGCCCCTCCAGCCTTCTTGCTGGCTGGGCATGAGAAGTTGAAAAATCCTTGACTTAGTCTAAACACTACTTAGCAACAACTGAAAACATCAGTGTGTTATCAACATTCTTTTCATACTAAATCCAAAACATAGCACTATACCAGCTACTAGAAAGAAGATTAACTCTATCCCAGCCGAAAGCAGGACAATATGCAAGTACTTTCCTGAATGTGCCTTTTTTTTTTTTTTTTTTGGTGTGTGAGCTCCCTGAAGCAGTAATACCAGCTTGGCTCACCCATCCTTTCAGGCATATGTGCAACTCTAATTTGCACTGATGGCAGAATTTCTGCAGCAAAATTAGGAGCCAATGTGTGCTCAGTTTTATGGATGATCTGTAAATAAACGCAGCTCTCTTTTGCATCCTTATTGACCATGAAAATGAAGGTTGCCAAAGCGACTGGTGAAAAACAGGATCCGAAACAAGAAACCAAGCCTCTGATGAAATCAGAAAATATTAATTTTGCTTCTGTGTAGCCATCTGTGCTTCCTGTTTGATTTTGGTTGACACTGGAAGTCTGTATATCCAGCCCATTTGATAAGGTCTCCTGCCCTCCCCGAAACCTGGCACTGCCCATCCGAGCGTTCCTGAGCATTTCGGACAAGCTTAAGAAAGAGGTGGCCCCATTGCCTGCTGCTAGCTCCTGCGCCTGTTCTGCCTTCCCCTTTGCACCAACACACGTATTTGAACATAAAGAAGTGTATCTGGGAGCGGATCTGGCTTAACGTTAACCTCCACCCACCCTGAAAAGTTAATTTTAACAGATCGATTGTAGAAGTTCCACCCTAGGTGACACATAGCGCTTCTGCTGCTCAGCTGTGGATGTGTGAGTGCATGGAAAGCCAGTTCTGGGGTCAAGGTGCTGAAGGAAGGGAAGACCAAGAAAGATGTGTCACGTCTCTTAGTTTATTGTACTTTGAGATTTGTAGGTGGTAAATGCTGTGGGTTTTTTACAGATATTCTGGAACCCTAATATAATTTACAGTTTCATTTGTAGAGAGCTGTTTCAAATCTGTGCACATTCTTCAAAGATATTTTAAAAGAAAAGCCAACAGCAATAATTAGTTTGGCATTTTCCATGTTTTCTAAAGCACTTAAGGGGTAATGACTTTTTTTAACCAATCTTACATAAAATCAGGTTTTACAGAAATAAGAGGACTTAAAAGGCCTGAAGGGCCATCAGTGACAAATGTAATTCATGCTGAAAGCTCTATTCCAATGCATCAAAATGAGGAAAACAATTATACATCTGATTAGAGGCTGCTGACCCTTCAGTTAAAATGATCAAAAAGAGCAATATTAAAATTTGATTTACGGAAGCTACTACTTAGCCTATAATTAGTCTGACCAATAAAAACAAACCAGACTTCTACAGAATGTGATTTCCCAGCAGATAGGTTAGCTATTTTTGTAGGGATGAAGAAACACAAAATGGTTTTAAAATATATTTGATATGCTCTATGAGTAAATTGAAATACAGCATATAACTAGTTTTAATGGGTTTTGTTCATAAATTGCCAGATTTCCTTAATTCAAGTGAAATTTGAGAAACACATGAGAATAATTGTCTCTAAAATGAAATATTACTGTGTCAGTCTACTTCATTTATATTAAATATATGGTTTACTTTTTTATATTAGAAGGTAAAAGAAAGTTGGTCAGTAATATGATTCCCCTTACACTTTTGCTGAAGTTTACTATGGAAATGGATTCAGGAAATAGCAGATGTGATTAAAAACTCTTCAGCTGTCGCAAGAGCTGTTTGTACAGCACCTAGCATGCAGCACTTCTGGCAAGGAACAGGCACTCCTCGTCTTCCTGCAATAGAAATAAAATGATTCTTCAATGTAGGGACTTGGAGTTTTGATTTTAAATGCACTAGTTAGGAGATTGGGAAGATGAGATTTGATGAGGCTTTTCCATTCATAAGAATGAAGACAAAATTGTTGTGTTGGCTAATGCGGTCCTGTTTCCTTGTGCATGCAAGTAAGTACATTGGAATCCAGGCCAGCCCAATTTGCATGAGGGTGTCGGAGCAATAATCCTATAAATTGACATAGAAGGGTCAAGCTGCCTGCTGAGAGGCTAACATCACTGGAGAGCTGTGGACGACACATAAATGTTCACCTCTGAAAAGCTACATTGAAGACAGCAAAACTAAGAGAGATTTCTTCCTACGTCCTTTAGAATGCATCTACAAGTGTATAGCTCATGTCTGGGCAAAGAAGTTGAATAAAACACCATCGCTCAACCTTATATCTCCCAATTTGGAATATATTTGTTTTATTCACAGGGCTGTCATGAATTCTGACTTTTTTGTGCATTGGTTTTTGAATTTCCTACCAGCTTTCCCTCTTGTGGAAACTTAAGTGCTGTTTTTTGTTTCTGGTATTTCTAGTGGAACGGGAAAATGTTCAGAAGAGGACCTTTACCAGATGGATAAACCTACATTTGGGAAAGGTAAGACTGACAAACAGTCTTGATGTTGAGATACAAGGACACAACCATAGATAGATTGCAGTTAATTCCTTTTGAAGTAGTTAAAATTTAGAAACAAAATTGACTTCTGTGGATATGGGGACATTTGGAGGAGAATGAGGGGAAGCTGAAAGCATATTTCTGAGTAAATTAAAATTGCTTTTCAGGCACAACGAATGCTTGGCTGGCTTTAGTTCATCTCAGGTGCATTTAAGTCTTTAATGCTACTGACTATTACCATAAGACTAGAATTTTCCCACAGAACGTACCCACATAAAATCAAATGTGGTTGAGGCTGCTCTGAGGTGATGATGACTGTGTTCTTCCCTGGACTGGAAGTTCAAACATCTGAGGCATCATGGCCAAAGACAGATGTTCTTCAGAACCTGGCTTCATCCCAGATCTGCAGATGGGAAACATTAATTCCTTGTCAGTCATGTTTTGCGGGGGCTGTATGATGGGATCTTTATATATCCACTTACATTGGAGAACTAATTTTTGGACATCACTTCATATTTTTAAGATGTAATTGTTTCTTAATCATACCATAATATGGCTATTAAACCTAATTTACTGTTCTTATTGATAATAGATAAGTACTAACTCTCCTGAGTAGTCTGCCATCCAGAGAACGATTTTCCTGCCGTTGAGGATGAAAAGAAAAAAAAATTCTTAATATTACTGAGACAGCAGCAATGCTTAGTGCAGGATCAAGGAATGAGACCAGCTTCCTGATCTAGACAAAGTCCCAGCTTGGACTGCGATTTGAGATTCACCACGCTTTTAGTATCTGTGGCTAAATTTCACAAAGTACAGGCTGGGACTAAGTTTGGGCTACAGGCTGACTCAGTGTAGCTCCTGTAGTTCTTGGGAAGTGATTGCATTTCAGACATAGTAAAGTAAAGGGGTTTTAGGAGAAAGGCATCACATATATAGCTGCTTAAGTCCACTACTCTGCAGTGAGTGTTGCTGAAGGAGTAAAGGGATCCTCTTAAATCTCACTGGAAAATCAGAATAAGGCTAGTTGGAAATGTTTTGACTAGCAATTGCTCCCAAAGGTCTCTCAGAACAAAGACAGTGTTACGTGATGCCTTCGTGAATCAGGCTCTAGGGCTTTAAACTAACTGCAATTTTGGAAGTTGTCAAAAAGGGTTGTCAGATATGTGACTTTGGAGAAGGTCTTTGATTTACAGAAGGAATTAGATCATGAAAAGGCTGTAGGGTGCTGTTAATTCTGCCATGCCAAGCATATGAAGTCTTAGAAACTTTGTGGGCAGGTGAACTGTTTTCTCTGGAGTGCATACAAGTTTTTTTCCTCTCTGATTCAACAAAGAAAAATGCTTTTCTGAAGAAAGGACAAAAGTCTGCTGCTATACTGATGTTTTTCCTGGAAGTGGCATAATAAACATACCCATGTAAATAATGAGAGCTTCGCTAAAGCTCTCTCTAATTACAGGTGATTCCCCAAGGACACCCACTGAGGAAGGTGGCTTCTGCCTTTATCCTCAAAGAAGCACTTCTTGCAGAATGGCTTGTTTCTTTTAAAGGCAGCAATGAAATCGTCTTCTTGTACTTCTTCAGGAAACTTACGGTGTGGTGTGTCCCCTTTTAGAGCAGACCATCCCATTTGGGTCATCTTTTGAGAGGAGCTGGCTCTGCTGGTCATGGGATAATTGGGAGTAGTCTGCATCTTCCGAGTTCTGGTTGTTCTTGTCTTAAGTACTGAAAGAATAAAAAAGGTTTGGGTTTGAGGCTTTCAGATAGGTTATTTAATTTTGAAATGAATGATACTTTGCTTTCTTTCAGTATGGAGCATCGTTGAGTACTCTTGGCTAGATTAAAGACTAGTTACAAAAATATATGGTCCCCATTTGCCTGAAGCAGTGTTTAATCAAACAGTAGTGCATTGCCCAACCACAGATAAAAAGATTGGGCTCTTTAGGGACATGTGAGTGAGTGACACCTGAACAGAGCATAATTGCTGCAGCTGAGACTGCCCCTAAGGCCTCAGTGCACACAGCATCAGACACCTCAGTAAAGTGAGGAGATGGTTCCCTTTGGAGGTTTGCTGAGAAGAGAGAGACACAATACAAGAAGTTGGTATTTAAAGTACTTAGAAAATACTGGGAAACAGAATGGCACCAGCAGAAACCTTACAGAGGAGACAGGACATTGTGGCCAGCTGGACCATGGTCTTATTTCAGCATAAAATGGGATTTGCTTCTGCTGGACTTATCTTAGTCTGAGGGATCAGCACCCAACCCTTAGGTGGTCGCTTCCTAGGCAGAGTATTTAGGGTGAGGTTCTGTTATGGAAAATCTGAAATAAGTACTTGTCTGATCTTGATTACATGAGTACTATATCTCAGTTTTAGCTCTGACATTCCTAGGACAGAATTGCCACTGATGTGAAGAATAGTCAGCCCTTTCTTCCTGCAGGCTATGATTTACTTCTAGGACCTCTGTCTTGTAAAATTCTCCTTCTTACTCTCTGAAATCATGGTGACTTACCAAGCAGTACTGCTTTAAAAGCTACCTGGTTTTTTTTCTTCACAGTGCAAGCCTCCTCTGAAAGTAAGAGACTTGTTTATTGATATACAAGATGGCAAAATCTTGATGGCGCTGCTGGAAGTCCTGTCAGGACAAAAGCTGGTATGTATACAAGAGCAAGAAACCTCCTTAGGTATGGAGCTCTGTGTGTTACGAGCAACAGTGTATGGACATCCAAGGAATAAGGGTGAATTTGGTCCCATGTCTTCTGTATAGTAATAAGAATTTCAGCAACTTTGTTGTGATTTCCTTATGTTACAGTCTGGTGTCCTGAGTTGTAACTTAGATTTCAAGGAAATATATAACAATGAGGTGTAAATGGTGTGTGATCAGTGTAAATGTTCCTACCCCTCAGGTTTTTTAAGGCTTTAATACATTAATGCTCACATACTCCATTTGGAGATCACCCAAGTCACATTACCAGGAACAGACATATTTGCTATATTATTTTTTTAATCCATAAATTCTGTTTCTATTTTGTCTAAGATCATTATGACACTTAATAGGTGTACTGATGCTTGGTGTAGTTGTGAGTTTAGTTCTGGTATCCTGGCTCAGGTTCCATTAGTCTTACTGATATGGTCTAAATCAGAAGGGCAAAGCTTCACTTACGAGAATCTTTTTCTCTCCTCCTTTCTTTGTAAGAGCTGTATAAAGTTCCACATACCAGAAATGGAAACACCCAGTGCAAATACAAATGACCAATTACAGTTGACTTTAATGCTTTCTTTCTATGTCAGTCTTGTCAGCAAGTACGCTCTCCTGTGTGGGTATCACACTTGGATAAGAGGAGACTCCTGTTCTGCAGCTGCCTCACCACTGCAGATGCACTTGCAATCGCCTGGTGATGCTCTACAGTGACTGAACCATCTGCATACTGCAGCATGAACGGCCACTGTGGTCATACACTCAGAACCGCCTATTTTTTAATATTCTTGCAGTTTTGGGGAGCTGTAGCAGAAGCAGCAGTGTCTCTGTGTGCATTCACACAGATTGCATTGAGAGCCAGGCTGGAAAGGAATTGAAGGGGGAGACACATCATGGTAAACCCTAGGCTATGCCCCGGGAGGTCAGGGAGGAGGGCAAGGAAGGAGGTAAGGTCAGCTGGCCAAACTTGCGCTGACAGTTAGGTGTTCCTGCACACATGTGATAAAAACAGTGTGCCAAAGTAGAATTGCAGGCAGACAGGCATGCAATGAATTTGTTTCATTTCTGCCAAAGTGGAGGCTTCTGCCTCCCACCTGCCTGTGCCTGCTATGGAAACTGCTCACTCTTCCTAATTAGGATCATTTAATTTAATGCAAGACAAAAAAAATCTATTATTACAAATCTTCAGGTAAATTTGACCCTGTGACTGAACGTCGTTGGGGAGTGATTACATAAATAATCAACGTGGCAGGTCCAAGAGAGTAATAACTTCTGGAGAGCAGGAAAGCTGGTTGCTAACCCTGTTTTGCTACAGCAAGGGCAGATCATGTAGTTGAAGCACTTTACTGATCAGAAAAGATGGCAATAATTTTACATAGGTAGATTTCCTTAGCTTTATTTTGCCTCTGTGTTTGTAGGTTTTTAAGCTTCATATGACGTGGTGAATAATTCCACCATTTTTAAAAACCGTGTGGCTCTTACTTTTTTCTAGATGCACGAATACAAATCTTCAACCCATCGCATTTTTCGTTTGAACAACATAGCCAAAGCACTTAAGTTCTTGGAGGACAGTAATGTGAGTATTTCCAAAGGCTGGTCTTAATATCTTCTCTGGATGTATTTTGCAAATTGTAATGGTTGTAATTGTAATTAGTCTGATGCGCTGCATGTACCTAAGAGGAATGTACCGCTTAAAGGCACTGTGACTTACCCTAGCAGCAAGGCTGAAAAGCCACATAAAAATGCACAATGAGAACACAGACAGAGTCTAAAACAAGGATTATTTGTTCATTTTATAATGTAAAAGTTCAACAGGATTAAAGGATCAGGAACCCAATATTAAAAGAAAATAAAAAGAAATGCAAGTAATTTTTATGAACTGGGTCTTAGTGGCATTACTTCAGTTACATTGAAGGTAGATGACTCTCTTCCATCAGAAATACTTTCAGTATTACAGAGCGTGTATTTATCTGATAAACTGCTGCAGCACCTAATCATGAGTCAAAGGCAAGAGAAAATTAAATCTGGGAACATGATAAATAACATAAATGCATAATTCCAGGAATCAAAACCTTATAAGGATATAACTTCCCTCGTAGTCACTGTGGCACTACTGCAACATCAATTCCTAAAGTTGTAAGTGATCAAGCAAGAACAGACCCTGTAGCTTGAAATGATTCATTCCTTTTTTTATTTCTCCCATTAGGACTTTATTCCAAAGCCCTATGGATGTGGCCTGTGTCTTGAAAACTCTCTGCTCTTGAAAAATGTTGAAAAGTAATTGGGTCGAGAGAAGTCCTAGCCATGTAACAACTCATATACATGGTATACCTAGATCTTTCAGAAAGAGAAAACAAATATTGGACTATGTCCTATAAAGGACTGCAGCAGGGTTTAAACTTCATGGGTGAGGAGGGATCCAGTGTGTGTGCAGGGGCAAAACCCTGCCTTGCATGGAATGCCACAACAGCAGTTGATGTCGCTTTGCTGCTTCCCTGCAATGAGCTTAGCTCTTGTTCCAGAGATCCTGCAGCAGTGCTAGTCATGCAGCAGAGTCACTGCAAAGCTCAGTGCAGGAATGAGTGTGATGTGAGGTCTTAGTAGATCTCTTACGACCTTGTAGATGTGGGAGGTTTAACCTCCTTTGCCTTTTTCCCCAGGAGAGGATGTGAAAGGTCAAGAAGTTGTCCAGTAACTTCCAGGTGTTCCAGTCTCCGTTTGGAAACTCCACCAGTAGGGGCTGATCTGGCCCTCAATGTGTATGTCTACATGTCCTGCTAGAGAACTGCTAAGAAGTATTTTACATGTTCACAGATTTCTTAGCAGTTTCCCAATTGATGCTTTCTACCCAAATCCAGCTAAGGCTTACTGGCAGATGAGATTTTTTCTCTCTGTTGACATCAACACATTGCAGAGGTGCAGCTGAAGCGTGTCTGGTTGCCAGGACCTCGCTAGGGGACAATCTAGAACCTCAACGAGCAGGGCCAGGCAGGAGGAGCCTTGGACACAGGCGGCCTTTTAATTAGTAGTGCTAAAACACCTACTTTTCTGTGGATTTCTTGTTTCCTTAAGAGTAAGCAGTCAGTATCTTCTAGCCAAGTATCTCTACTGGGCTGGGTGACAAGCATAAGCAGCAGTAAGAGGACAGAGCTGACACTGAGAACAGTCTAATGATAAATGCCACTTGCTCCCCATTTTGGAGAAACTGCTATTCAAATGTACTAGGTCTTAAAGGTTTTCCCATGCCAAATCCCTTGGAGCTAGCAAGAAATCTGAGCCTTGAAATACGACAGCTAGAGGTATCTTCTTGCTAAGATTGAAAACTGTTGTGCAAACCACTAGATAAAAAGTTATTTTGCTTTCCTTTTTTCAGTCTAACCGGTTAGTGAAGGGTGGTGATGAAAGTGTTGGCAAAATGCCTTGGCTGCCAAGACCTTCAGGGTTAGATAGTAAACCACAGTGGGTGGAACCCGTCAGTGTACGTTTCTGTGGAACTGGGGCAGCAGGGTAAAGCACGCTAACTGATTCATTATGTACAGGATTTCCAAGTGATAAATGGGCTGTATGCTGGGCTTTAACTCGGTCTGCGTGCCGTGTGCAGTACTGACAGCTTCCTTGCTTCCTCCCTCCTCCATGACCTTTGCCAAAACCAACTCTGTGTTGTCTAAGAGAATAACATCCTGGTGTTATCAGGTGGAAGAAGCCTCACTGTGGGAAAGTCTAGTTTGCTTGGAGTAGGCAACACTATCCTTTTGCTGACTGATTTAATCAGAACTCTGTGGCAAGCTGTGTAAGGTGAGATAAGCAAGGAGAAAGGAGATGCATAGCAAAACAGAAGTAAGCAGCCCTTATTAGGATTTTCATTTTTGCACAAGAAGTGACTCTCTACTTTTTAAGAATAGGATCCACTGGAGGGGGCACCATCTTGTTCCATTTTTGTATGGAGGAAACACATTTGTGGTCTTAAGGCTGCAGAACTGGGCTCACTTCTGTTCTGCAGACTGTGATGGGGGCTTGAGATAAGAGTTCCGTGAGCAGGGTGGTTGAGATCAGGGAAAACTATCATTAACACAAGATTTCAGTATTGCTTTTTGGCTGGCCAGTCAGTGGCAGAAGTGTTCTGGACATATCCAGTAGTCTCAGTGCATTTTTTGCATTTACCTTGCTTCTTTGAATTTGGCTCTGAATTTATGGTCTCTTCTACAGGTAAAGCTTGTTAGCATCGATGCAGCAGAAATAGCAGATGGAAATTCTTCCCTGGTACTTGGGCTAATATGGAATATAATCTTGTTTTTTCAGGTAATAAAACTTTAATACTTTGATCATAAGTGAACAGTCTTCATGGCATCAATCTATTCCAGCTGAATATTGATTTTTAAATTGATTTTTAATCTTAAAGAACATAATTAAGCATGCTAAACCTGGGCTTTTCCCTCCTAATACATGCTAATTTTATACCTGCAGCTGCTTTCATTTTACTTCATTGGACCTATTTTGGTGTAAATAGGACACAGTTCAAGCCCTCATTTGACTTGGACCAGGATTAGAACTTTGGATTACTACTTTACCTTCTCTCCTGTGCCTTCCCAGGGTTCTGTTCCAGATTCCCTGGATCTGAACCAACATCTTGGGTTTGGTTCCAGGTCACAGTTTATTTTCAATAACCTTTTCTTGATTTGGTCCAATGTAGTGGGAAATTCCATGCAGAATCACTGATCTCCAGAGACTTACTCATCATGGAAAAAATTCACAACTGATGTAGATGGCGAAATGAAAGATCTTGAAGGGCTTGGAACTGATAAAACTGATTTGAGCCTGAAAATTGGTTTAGCCCCGGGCTTAGATGAAAACTGCTCCCTAACCTACATGTATTTTGAAAATTACCTTCTAGACAATACCAAATTCTAATGAACAGAGAGAGATGGAGGGAGGATTCTGCAACTCTCGTAAGACTGTGAGGTTCCTTCATTCTCTTGGGGTCATTTCAGAAATGGCTATAGGTTTAAAAAATAATCTGGAAGTTGTACTGGGGTTTCTCTCCCTGGCTGAGCTCCTCAAGCTGAACAGTGCTGCACAGCACCAGTTTGGCCAGATGGACTCGCAGGCAGAGATGGTGCAACCAGAATCTGTCACCCCGGCAGCAGAGGGCATGGGGGACCTAAGAGCAGCAGAGTGGATAATTTGGGCTCAAATGTCAATGCTGACCAAGGACAGGAGTGCTGCTGCAGGTCACCATTTCTTGACTAAAAATATTCACTCAAGCAAGTCCTGTGAAGAGAACAATTCTAGTGAAACTAATTTTTCATTCAAGGACACGTTTTTTTGCTTTTTGTTTAATCCGAATTTGCTCAGTTCAGCCTGAAGTGATACCTTGCCCTGTCTGTTTCCTGGGGTTGTCGGCTGGGCTGCTGCTGGCTGTCACGCCTGTGCAATACAAGTCAAGAGTTATAATGGCCAGGTCTATAATTACCTCTTAAAATTCAGTTATGGCGCTGTTATCTTTAAAGTTTGCATGAAAACAAGCACCGAGTTCTCCATGCAGCTGGTGTTAAACCAGAGCATTGCGTGTTTCACCTTTCATTACAGATTAAGGAGCTGACAGGCAACCTCAACAGGAACTCCTCCTCCTCCAGCCTGTCCTCCGGGCCCAGTGGTCCGGAGTCAGACACATCCCACCCCAGCACTCCCAGCGTGGAGAGAAACATGTCCATTACAGTGAAGGATCAGCGGAAAGCCATCAGAGCCCTTTTAATCTGGGTTCAGAGGAAAACCAGAAAGTAAGCTAACAAACCCTTGTATAAAACTGTGTTTTGCCACCTGCCCTTTTGAAGCTGAATCTCTCTTCTCTCTTCTGCCCTGTGTGCGCGTTACCGCGTGCTGTGGCTTCTTCTGCTTTTGAAGTTTGCAAGCGTACGGTCTCTGCAGGGGGGTATATCACAACGGCCCTGTGTCCACAGCAGCCATCTGACCTTGAAGCCGTATGCATTGCTGGCTTCATGATTTGAGTGTTAAATGTTAACTTGCACTAGTCTGCTTGGCACTGTTTAAAACAGGATTGTTCCCTCCTCCCCCTACCCCCCGGCTTTCGTGCATTCTACTTGATATCTTTTGCTAATTAAAGCGTCGGCATAAACAAGGGTCAAACTGAAAAAATAAATATATTGAAAGACTTCAGCAACAGCCTTTTAAAGTAAGCAGCAGCCCTGAGGGAACTTCTCTGTGTGCTGCAGAGTGCCTTGAAGGACAGAGCACCTGTTAAGAGTCCCTCTTTCCTCAGAATTAAAGAGGGGAAGGGGGTGAACCTTAAGTCGCTTCTCATTAATGTGTAACATTTGGGTCCAGTTCCCTTGCTCCACATGTCTCTCTCCTCTTCAGTAAAAAAGTTGTTATTTCACCAAAGCATTTTGTCTAGTAATGCTTTAACCTGGTAGAGTTACTGTTGGGTTAAAAAACTTTAGTGTGAGATGTATAGTGCACATGCAAATGCTTGGAGTATATTTTACATATATTATTATCTGAAGTGATGACTGCCAGAGAGTTTTAAAGAGGGCAAGGGTCAAACTTACTTATACAAGTTGGATAGCTGAATATTTGGCATTTTTGTCTGTTGATGGATTTATATGTCCAAATCTGCCTGTGAACACAAATGTTCTGTGTCTAGTGTTGAAGATACACATTTACATCTTAAATACTTGGTCGTGTGGGCCACATCATCCCTTGGCTATCTCCAGTGAAGCTAAGGGTGCTTGTTGTGCAGATAAACTTGTCCCATTGAGATCCATAGTTCACTGCTGCCAGTGCAGACCTTAGAGGAAGCATGGTTTTAGTCCCAAAATAATTCAGATATTGTCACTAACAGGGAGGTGGTACAAGGAAAGCGAGGACCAGAGAAGTAAAGGCCATAGACTTTTCAGTCCAGTCAAAGAGTACAAATTGAGAACATCTAATAGGAGAAAATTGTTCTTGCAACTGCTCTATTAAAAACATAATAGCGCTGTTATAATCCTGTTATCCAATGACCTGTGCAGAACTTTCTCTTCTGGGGCTGTATTTCGTTGCAAGTTTGATGGTTGTTTTTTCCTCCAGAACTTTGGGCATCTAACACACTTGTGGTTTATACATATACTGACACCATTTGCATTTGGCAAAGCACAGTTTTCTGCTATAGAAGGCCAAGTACACAGGAATGTGAATCATTTATGCTTATGTGTTTAAATATTTAAGTGTTGGCAGTCTTCTCAAACTCTGGCATTAAAATGCTGGAGAGCAACAGAAACAGGAATCAGAGACATTTGGTTTTGTGAATGTTAAATGTGGTTGCTGAGTTCTTGAGGGCTTTGCTTTTACTAACTACTTCCTACAAGCAGGTTGATGTCAGCTGTTAGCCATACTGATCCAGTTTGTGAATCCTTGTGTTTTATGGACGTATTCTGTGTGTTCTGAAATCCAAAAAGATCTCAGATGTGACTAGTGCAACTCAGGAACCTTACTTTTAACTTTCAGGAGTCTTTGAAAATTATGATGCCTTTACTTTAGATTTTGTAACACCACCACCCATGTAAACTGTATGTAATTCTGTTCAGGTACGGTGTTGCAGTTCAAGACTTTGCCAGCAGTTGGAGGAGTGGTCTTGCTTTCTTAGCTATCATAAAAGCAATAGACTGTACTTTGGTAGACATGAAGCAAGCACTGGAGAAATCATCTCGAGAAAACCTGGAGGATGCTTTCAGCATAGCACAAAATAAGTTGGGTGTTCCTCGACTCCTAGAACCAGAAGGTAAAATGCCTACATCAATTTTGTTGGTTAATATTCAAACTGTAATGAATTCATGAATATTGCATTGTGATACCTACAAAAAACCTCCCAGTGATTATGCTGTTAATGTGATCAGTGTGTTGGGCTGATTGATAAGAATAATAAAAATGGATTGGTCACTGGCTTATAGTCGTGTGCTTCCAGTCATATTTGTAAGCTCCTTGGGGGCAGAGATCTTACCATAGTTTTAGCTATGTACACTGGTCCTGGTTAATGTTTAGATGCTATGTGACAACTGCATTACTAGTGAGCATTAATCGCCACCCTGTCGGGCTAAGAAGTGTCTCAATGCATTAGCACCATTTCGTAATGCCTACAGTCTGCAGAGACTAAATGTCACTCCATGATGAAGTGTGTGAGTCTGCCATACCAGGAAAATGGGTAGATATGTTTCAAATGTATTTGCATCTCCCAGTTTTTCCTTTACAATGCATCTGTGCACACATATATATTTATATATCTAAATATCAGCATATATGTTTGTATATAAATACATGTATATAAATGGAGCTGCTTCTTGCAGTGTTTTTTACTGAACTCTACTAGACAGGTGTTAGGCCTTGATATTATAATTGAAAGCACAGATTGGTTGTTTGTGCTTTCATGGGTCACCTGTTAGAAGACTGGGCCATCCTGCTAAAAATAAACCTCTGTGCTGTAACTCAACAAGATCACTGTCTAGTGACAACAACATAAATGACAGTATGAAGCTGGATGAAAAGAGACCCTGAGCAGGGTTTGGTATGTGTTTGGAAACAGGAAAAAATTAATGTGAGTAAGATGTTGAGAACTCTTTCAAGTACCATCAACAGTGAAAAGTATTCCTCTTATCTGTCAGAAGAAGAAAAGCATTTGTAGCTGTTATTTCTCTTATCATAAAGGCATAAATGTCTGACGATCTGTTCCTCTGCAAGAGTGTTTTAAATCCACGTGTGCTCAAGCCCCTTGTGTCTTGTCTCCACAGATATCATGGTGGAATCACCCGATGAACAGTCAATTGTGACGTACGTGGCACAATTTCTGGAACACTTCCCAGAGCTGGAAGGGGTATGTGTTTACTGCTACATCATGTCATTTTCTTAATTTGCTTTGGTGTACTTAATAAAGTCAGATATTGCTGTATTTATCTTCTAGGTTTCTTTCTAAGCTATTTAAAATAAACCACAAACTCAGATTTTATTTTTCACATTTTTGTTAAATCCAGTCAAATAGGCTTTCATTGGCGATTGCTAAAATGCTTTAGATAGATAGAATTATGCTTGTAAACATTTACATCCAATTATAACTTTCAGAGGTTAGAACTGGTTACATAGGGTACTACTACTTTGCTATATTAGTCTTAAATAAGGCTGAAATTTATCCCTTCATCTATGATGATTCATTGGACTTTGAATTATGTTTTGACTTCTGTCTTCTCAAGTTTGAGGGCCACAGTCAATCTGAATTTAGCAGGTATCAGACACAAGATACCAGAGGCTGAATCTTGTCAATGCAGCAGTCAAAAGCACTCATTGTAAGCATGAAATAAACTGCAGCTTAAAGGACCAGGACTTTAATGCAGGCTATCAAAAATAAAGAATTGAGGAGCAAGCAGGGACTGACGGTGTGAGGGATTGACAAAGGTCTTCTGGAGAAACAGAGGATAAACTTAGAGAGGAATAAATGATAGGAGACAGAAAACTCGAGGAAAAAGGGGAAGTCCCAGGAACTGGAGAAGAGAGCTGCATGAGTTGAAAAACTGTTCTGGAGGCTTCTTGTACTTCCAGACAAACCTAGTTCAACACAGTCTTTTTGGTTTGAAGGGGTCCCCAAGGAGTATCTGGGTCCCTCGAGTATCTGGGTAAGTTTTTGCGCTAGCGTACATGCACATAAATGATGGTTCCTACCCCTCTCATTTCTTGACTGAAGGTTCCAGTTGGTATGTATTTTGTATCTTATAAAATTGGTGGGTGTTACTAAAGTCACTGGAATTAAAATTATTATAATAATCTAATTATTATTAATAGATTAGAAGAGCAATAAGATTTGTTGGCATTTAGACTTGTGTGTATTTTAATGGACAAATAAAAAAGCCTACTTTTTTTTGTTAAAATACAGTCTGTTGGAATGGAATAATCTAGTATAGTAATATATTTCACAGTGGATTTAGTGGACTTGTTAGATTTATTTTATTCCCAGGGCTTGGGATTGTGTCAAAAAGCCAAGTCAGTTGTCTCCGCAGGTGGAGCAGGGAGAGATGAATACATAACAACTGAGGAGTAGGCTTGTCTGCATTCTAATCTTCCTGTACAAGTGGCTTCTTGACGTTGAGCTTTGTTCAAGTCACTTGACTTGCCAAATTGGTTTCCCTACTTTCAAAATAAGTGAGTCATTAATTGGCCATTCACAAGGTAGTGGGATGATGGGCTGGGTAGTTATTCTTTCTGGAGTGTTTGGGAAAAGTAAAATGGTATCTGAGGTATGATTTGTCTTTTAATGGTGTATCATCACTTATAGGAAGACTTTACAGATCCTGACAAGGAGCTTCCTATTGAGTCCACGTATGTCCACATCAAAGACACACCTTCAGAAAAGGAAGGCAAAATCTTGATTTTAAGTGAAAGTGAAGAAAACATGTATACCGTTAATCACGAAAGGAGTCATCCAGCTCCTCCAAAGGTTCATATTCATGACACCCCTGAGAGAATTCCGTCAGAAACCATTCCTGAAAAATGTAATGGGAAATTGAGTCAAGTGTCAGGTGATTCACAGGAAACATCTGAAGAGGAGCCTCAGAGGCCTACCTCACTGAAAATTACAGGATCTGTCAGTTTTGAATCCAATTCCTCTTGGGAGGTTCTCAGTGATAAATTCATGCCAGGTGAAGGGGGCATATCTGATGATCCACTGAAACAGAATGATGACCTTTCTCCAGCTGTTCTGACAGATCAGAAAAATTCTGTTGACTCTTTTGAAGACTACTCTGAAGAATTAACTAAAGAAATCTCTACTGAATATGACAACGAAACTAAGAGCCTTTCAGCCAACACTTCTTCTTTGAGTCCATTATCCTGGACTTCAGGTATACTTACAGATGAATCTATAAATAAAGTAGAAGAGAGCAAACCCCAGAATTCAATTCTTTTACCAGAAGGTACCTCAAAACAAGAAGATACGCATAAGTATGTTCTTCATCTAAATGAGGAAATACTGAAGCTTCCACAAAATGAACATACAAAGCAATCACCTGTCTTTGAGACAATAGAAACTAACCATTCGTCACTGAGTGGTTCTAATCTCAAAAGCCAAGAACTATCTACAGAGCCTGAAGCATCTGATGACTCTCTCTCAGATGTACCCAAAAATCCAGAGGACCTGGACAGCTGTGACGAAGTTGAGTCTTCAGCTGAAGTGCTACCCAGTTCTTCGAAAGTGTCTGTAATACCCCACGATCTCTTTTATTATCCACATTATAATGTTCCCATATCAGCAGTTTTGAATGCTTACCTTGAGCCTTGTATTGAAGGTTATGGTACTGGAAATGACAAATCTTCTTCTGAAACAGTAACAGATGTTTTACATGAGAAGAGCTTACCAGAACAGAACTACAAGGAAGATGTTCCAGACCCAGACTTAGGGAATAAGCTAGGTGTCCCTCCATCAGAAATGGATACTGAGAATGGCAAGGAGGACACAACAGATACTAACAGTCACATGAATTCTTTCGATGAAAAAGAAGTGCCATTACTAGTAGGAGAAGAGTTAGAAATTGAAAAAGATGGCAAAAAGGCCGCCAACCATGAAGATTCCACCATTCTGCAACACCCTGAGGTATTTTATTTATTACCAGCATTTCTATGTGTATATATGGAGGATTAGCATCTGACCTCAGTGGTTTTCATTTGCTTTCGTTTTGCAGTGCTTTGGAGAAGTATGTAAAATGTACTTGGTTTCCTGTCCAGTAATGCTGTTTGCCACAGCCCTCTACTGGAATGAATAGAATTGCAGATCCCTAAGAAGATCTGACATTAAAAGAGAGTATAAGCCCTAATACTAATAGTACTGCAAAAATGTGAATTTTAATTATGTTTTAAAGTAGTTTGAGGCTCCTGTATAATCCCTGGGCATAAAAGATTATCACAGATGGTATTTTTAATAATTTGTAATGAGATGAACAGAAAGTAGTATTGTTGATTTAGAAAGGGTACAGGCAAAGGTAATTTTTGTCTGAATCCAAATAAGTTTGCCTACAAAAACTTAAACCAATTTGAGTAGGATAAATTACGTGGGTAAAATGAAGGATTATCTACACTGGAGGAGGAGAAATAGGGATTTTTGGTAATTATTCTGTGTATTGGATTTAGGCAATTTGCTACTCATCTCTTCTTGCAGACACTGATTTTGAATTGTCTTACACGTTTTCCAGAGCAGTGATTTTAGACAGTGCTTTTCAGGAATAAGTGTCCATTTAATGTTACTCCACATGTTGCTTACACAAGTTGCTTGACTAGAGTCATGAAGTCAATTTGCTGTTAGCTTCAACGACTAATTGAGGATAGATTAAAAAAAATCTTAGTGGATTACTTCAAAGACCCATGTCCTGTCATCTCTTCTTACATAAAAAGAACTGACAACTAATTGTATGTATGTTGAACTGATGATACTTTATAGCTTAATGTATCCAAAATTATTTTCAAGAAATGAATTGCTTTTTATTCTCTTTAGTGAGACTTTCAATCTTGTACTACATGCAATTTAGCATCTGAGTAGGCTACACCACTAAGATATTTTGAAGGGTAGGGAAGAAATCTTGTTGTCTAATGCAAAATATTTCTTAATTTCAACAGGCCATAGTAGAATATCTAGAGGATTTATCAGTAGCCATAAAGAGACCAGAAAAAAGTAGTAATAGGGAGGAAGAAGGGAAAAATATGATCAAAGCAGAAGACTTGCAAATCTCAGAAGTTGCTACTACTGCTCTGTCACAAGATAAACTGGAAGAAATTGCTGATTGTCAGGAATTTACCAGGTATTTCACATTAACTTTGTCTTAAATATACCTAACTGCTATGAATGCCTGGTCTTTTGAAGTGTGCCCTGTCCACTGGATGTTTCTTGTAGACTTCTTTTAGGAGCAGTGTATTGGGACTCATTGGTTTCTTCCTGTGTTTATCTTAAACATGTTGAGTGATTCAGTGCCAGTAGGACTTGATTTGACTTTGCTACGCGAACTTTGCTATGCAAAACCCAACAGGAACCCCAGTGCATTTTGAACATGGCAGTGTTATAACTGTTTTTCCAACAGAAGGAGCGTTTTGTAACATAGATTAAATAATTCATGTGCATTGTGACACCATGTGGAAGTGTGACATTGCTTCATTCCAACAGATATTTGTTGGCCTTTCTCTCTGTCTCTGAACAAGCGAACGAGGTTGTGGTAGGTTGACCTTGGCTGGCCACCAGGTGCCCACCAAGCCATTCTCTAACTCCCCATCCTCAGCAGGATGGGGGGAGAAAATAAGATGAAGAACTAATGGGTCGAGGTAAAGGTAGTTTAATGAAAAAAAGCAAAGGCCATGTGTGGAAGCAAAGCAAAAGAGGACCAAAAAAAAAAAAATTATTCTCTACTTCCCATTAGCAGCCAATGTCCAGCCACTTCCTGGGAAGTAGGGTCTCAGTAGGCGTAGTGGTTGCTTCAGAAGACAAATGCCTTAATAATGAGTGTGTATGTGTCCCTTTGCCAGCTGCTTCTTTTCTCTTAGGTTTTATTGCTGAGCACAACATCATATGGTATGGAATATCCCTTTGGTCAGTTTGGGTCAGCTGTCCCGGCTATGTCCCCTCTCAACCTCTTGCCCAGCCCCAGCCTACTGGCCTTTGCAGGAGGGTCGGAGAGACAGCCTTGGGGCTGTGCGAGCACTGCTTAGCAATAGCTGAAACATTGGTGTGTTATCAGCACTGTTTTAGCTACAAATAGAAAGCATAGCACTATAGGGGCTGCTGTAGGGAAAGTTAACTGCACCCGAGCCAGACCCAGTACAGAGACACTCAGCTAATTTTACTCCATTCACTTCTGTTCCCTCTTATGTTCTAATTTAGTTCTTAGGTAATGTTTTTGAGTGGGACATGAACTGTAATTTGTTGATGCTTATCACTATAGCAGTCTAATGAACTTGAAAGAGTTTGCTTAGAAAAACCCATTGTCTCCTTCAAGCTTTCTGCTCCCTGCAAGGTCTGTCAATTTTTTATTTATATAGATAGCCATAAAACCTGGGGTATACTCTCACTTAAATGTGAATGATGTCAAAGGTGCAAAAACCCTATCAGATACCATTTTTCAGAAAAGATTCCAATTTGAGCATATGGATTTTTTATCATGGGTCAGATTTTCGCAAAGCTATTTTTTATAAAGTTACTGATAAATTCAAGTCCATATTCTAATACATGCAACAATGCATATTTGTGGTTTTGCATAGCTTAAAACTAGCATGTGCAATTGCAGTGGCTCTCTTTGAAGTCAAAACAAAACTTAGCTTTATGAATTTAAAAACTTTGCTTTTACATACATTTCAGAACCAGTGACAGTGATTCCAACATTTATCTCCGAAAAAGATCTCCTAATACTTCTGAGGAGGTAAGTATGTGGAAATTTACCTATCGCTGTTTTTCTATGTCTCTTAAACTCCAAAAGTTCACATACTGTAAAAGGGTCTATTCTATATATAAAGCTCGGTGACAGTACAAAAACCCTGTGACTTCTAATAATTTTAGTACCAAAACCAGGCATAGCTTAAAAGCTTTACTGAACTCTTCTAAATATATGGAACTGAACCTTATTGAACCTTGAACAAACCCACAAAGGAGCACCTAATACTACAATTAAATCTGTTATAACTTTGAGGCTTACTTCATCATAACTGTATAGCTGCAACATTTCGCTTCGTTGAAGCTGCCTTTATTTGATGCTCCAGTTTCTTTTAGTTTGTGCATTCTCTGTATGTATGTTGGTGTCCTGGTCACAGCCCTGCAAAAATGCTGGGTGTCTCCTGATGTGCACTTTTTATGAAAGATTGGGCTCTTTCCCTGTCCTTCATAGCAGCGGTGTATTATATTATCTCAATGGCAGCACCTAACCCTATAATGTGAAACTGCATCCTTCAAGGCAGATGTAATTCACACTGGTTTCTTGAGAGCACACTATACAACTGAGCTCTGGATTTTTATTTTTTAAGTCAGAAGGAAGGGACAGCATCAACAAGCTGGGCACACTGAGCAAGGATAGGAATATGGCTCTTTTCAGCACAAAATAAAATTCTGACTGTCTTGGAGCTTTAAAGAAATGCTGCCACCAATGTTGAATGAAACGGAGATTTCACACACATGCTTTAGTTTTGCAACACTGTCAGAGCCACTAGAAATATATATGAATGAGGGAAGCTTTATTCAACTGAATGAAAGTAGTTGAAAGCAAAAATATCTTATTTCACAATTTTTTCCCTTTTCTGTGTGTGTACCAGACTGCAGTTGTGGATGTGCTGGCAGGGAATAAATTTATAAGCACACTTTCATTTTATTTGAGCAAACATTAGACATACTCTGCATAAAATACACACACAATTACCATCTTTGTGAGATGCTGAATTTTATTCTTTTTACATAATCTATTCCTCGTTTGTTTAAGGAAACCTATGGTGTAAACGAGCAGAAGATGACGGATATGGATGAAAATCCATTAATCATCAGGTGAGTTGTTCTTATTCAGATAAAGCCTTTTGCAAAGAATCCATAACTCCTAGGTACTTCAAACAATGTTACAAAGGGAAATGAAAATTAACTATAATGGTAGAGACTGACTGGATGTCTTGTGTAACGGCTTGGAGTCCATATTTCCCATAGGTGTAAGATACAAAACTTCTTTATTGCTCAATCTCCCCCTTGACTAAAATGCTTTTTTCTTGTCTTGAGAGGAAAGATTCAGCTGTCTAAGCAAGACTGTGAGCACTTTCCCCACATGGTGGATATTTCAGACCAAGAAAAGAGTGGGAGGACTTCAAATATGAGGCCCTCTGGCAGTGATGACTCTTTCCAGGTTTGGAAGACTGTCAAGACAATGTTTAGTGTGGTCAGTGCTAGGGAAAGACGATACTTCAGTGGAGTTCTGGCCTCTGTTAGAGCACCCATGCGTTTTTATAATTTGTATGTGTGTTTAGTTTAGACGTAGGGTGATGGATCCTGAACACAGAGTATGTATCCCTTTGATATTAAGGTCTACATATCTATTAGAAACAAGGATTGCTTTAGGTTTTCCCTCTCAGTTGATACCGAATAGTACCTCCCAGAACTTCTAGTTAAAATGATGGTTGCATTTAAATGCACAAAACACACAAAATATTATTGGGATCCACTGTCCTGGACTCACTTATGCTTCTGTGAAAAAAATACATGAATACCTGTCACAGTTACGCCTGTTTGCAGACTGCTGATATTGAGCAAGTTTTGTGTAATACTCAGGTATATATCCAGTATAATATCTGAGCAAGTATGATGCCCCAAGCCAGAAAAAGGACTCATTAAAACAGGCCAAAAACCAGTTTTCTCCAAAAGTGGATTAAAAAAAGGTCTACCAGAAGGTGATTCATGTAGTATTATAAAATTATAAAATGAGTGTACCATCTCGTACCTTTTTAAATAAGACCTTTTCTTGTCTTTGTCAGAGCTCAGTGGTGCTGGCAAAGTCCATCAGGCTTTGCCCTTATGAACCTTATGAGCTGGAATTTTGGAAAGTTGGAATTTTGGAGTTGTTCTAGAAAACCCCAACTGCTAGTTGGTTTCTGGAAGTCTTGGGCTTTTTCTGTTTAATCTGTTTCTATTTAATTCTGTTTAATCTTCTGGTGTCTGACATGAGCAGCTCTGAAAGTTGATGATTTGGTGAAAGTATATCAAGTCAGATACAAGTCAAGTAAAATTGTGGAAGTGTCATATGTGTTGCCCAGAGTTATGTTTACTGTTCTGAATATAAAAGGGCATCTTTTTGACTGATGGAAATCACCTTACATCAAAGGACTGTACTGTAATGGCATGTATTTAAACTACCTGAGAATTTGTCCGGAGTTTTCGGAGGATTAATTGCTATGTACATTTGCTCCCCGGGGGAACACAGTGTTACAGCCCATTATGCACCTCCTAGTCTAACTTGCACTCCAACTGACTATATTGAAATGGTTCATTAAACTGCTGTCTTTTAGTCTGCCCTCTGATCTTTACAGTAAATATTAACAGTGAGGGTTTCTTCTTCTTTTTCCTGCCTCTTATCAAATTCTCTCCTGTTTTCAGGAAGAAAAAGGACTTGGAAGCAAGTGAGACTCCAGCACCAACTCATGAGATTACGATTGTTGAGCAGCCAGAGCTATTCTACTTCATCATTTTCTTCTGGGTGCTGGTCTACTGCCTTTTACTCCTTCCACAGCTTCTTAGCAACAAAGTTTGATCTCTGTGAGGTGTGGAAAAATTAAGGACGGTGGTTGGATTGCTTTGTGTATCTGCATATGAATATGTTCCTTCAGGTGAAGCACAAACAGAAATGTAGGACCTGGTATTTGTGTTTATTATCAGGTTGTCCTCAATTCCTCTACTGTTGTGCTATGACAGTGTCTAAGCACATTTTATATTACAATAACTGTGTGTATATATATAAAAAGGACCTGATTTAGTAGACGCGATTTTGTACATTTGTGCCTTGCTTTATAAGATGCTAAATAAAACCAGATAATTATCAGTAGAAATATGAACAATTCAGAGCTCTGGTCTTCAAAAATGATTCTTCTGGCTTCATTTACTTACGTAGGGCCTGACAGCTGTGGAAGAGGGGTGGTGGTGACTTGCCCATGAATCTGGTCCACCTGCAAGGGCAAAGCTAGAAATGCTTTTTCATGTTTTCCATGCAATTCGAGAGAGCTGGAGACAGAGCAGAGCTGCAGGTGGTAGAACACAGTGACCCCAGGAATTGATTACAATTCCAATGGCAATCCAGTGGAGCAACAAAATCAAGTTGAGGGTTTATTTGGGTAGGGGAGTTTGGTTTTTTAGGATTTAAATTAATTTTTATCCTGCACCTTTTGTTATGTTTAATTCACAGGAATAAATTGGGTGTGGAGAAGTGTGAAGAACATACATGCTAGCTCTTTCTTAGGAGGGATGATACAGGAAATCTTAGCCCAGGAACTTCTGTAGAGAATACCTGAAGAAATACACTTTTTGTACATTACTGATGGTGGCCATCTTTGAAAAGATGTTCAAGAGGCTTAATAATTTTATCAGGAATAGATACCATGGTTTTGGGTTTGTTTTTTTTTTTAAAAGTACCTCTCTGCTTCTGAGGCTGCTTCTGCTTCCTTTTCTCTGCTGCTTTTAATTACCAGATCATGTGAAGATTTCTCTTTTTTGAAGATACAAAAAATAATAGGTAACCTAATTTGCTGAGGCTACTGTTAAGACATAAGTGCATGGTAAAAGGACTAGAAATATCCTTCAAGTGCCCAAATCAACAGACAAAGAAATGACAGATGTAAAACTAAATACAGAGAAATGTTGAGAGCTGGTATTGACTTTCTAGTGCAACTGAAGAGACTCTTCTGACTTGTCCATAGACACAGTTGAGCCACTTCTGCATCTTGTAATTTTTGTCCACCTCAGTGATCACTTTAGGATATTTGATTTAGGATTTTTGCCAGAGAAGGCGTACCTGTGCATTACAGGACAAAAGAGAAGTCTTCAATTTAATAGCAGTAACTTTTCTCTGTGTGACTTTTAGTCACTGTTTTTCATCAGCATATTTTTAGTTTCATAGTATGCTTTATGTGATTATGTCGTGTTGTTGCTTCCACCTGAAAATTCATAAGGTTGACTGCAATGTGCTTCATAAAATCAGGGTTTCATAATTTACATTGAGTGAAAGTTACAACATATGGCTATAAGTTTTACGTATTTTGTTTTAGCATAAGGTGTATCTCTGCCCTGGGTTAGTTTTCAGCTGAACTAATAGTACCTGGGATCAGGACACATCAGAATATACAGCAATTTATTTGCAGGTATTTAAAACCAGTTTGTAGTCATGTTATCTGCTGGGGTAATCCTAACCGTCCATCACACTTCATTCTTTTTGGTAAGTATTTTGTTTCCCTGGGATTTTTCTTCCGAGCTGCAGTTAGAATTTAATAGCAGCAATGCACAGCAGGAGATCTTAAACACTGAAGATAAAACTCTGAACCTCTTTCAGTCAACAGAAAGCTGAAATCTTTCCTATTCTGTCCTGTCACCGTTGACTAGAGCTGGATTCACCCCATGAACCTAAAAATAAGATCCTTTGTGCTTGGTTAGGAACAGATCCAAACTGCCCAACTTAATTCAGTGTAAATCAACCTAAGTAAAAAAAATAGTCTTTCATCTTGCTGATGAAAATGTTCAACATGTTCAGTCATCTGATTTTGTGATGCATGAACCTGTTTGTGCTTGTTGGTGAAGACAAGGATACTTTCTTCCAAAAGAAAACCTGTATTAGAGTTTTTGAAGATGCTTCCTTGAAGTAGGCTAAAATATATCATTGGAGGGCTAGTGCTTTTTCTCTGAAAGCATAAAACTTAATACAAGAAGCTTTATATCCTTATCCTGAAAACCAGTGAATACCAGGCTGGGGTATGGCAGCTATTTAATAGCAGCAAGTAGCAATGTACATCAGTTTGGAATGAAAGTGTTAACAGCTCTTCATTATGTGCCACTCTTCATAGGCTCCTTTGGTTTATGACAACTTTTTCTGAGCCTTTCTGTCTTACTCTCTGGTTCTTCCATGTTTCTTAGTCTTCAGCAGAGATTATCTGGAGTTGGATTACAGTCTCTTCATAGAACTTTACAGCTATCAAAGTTCAATCAAGTAAAGTAAGCTCCCTTTTGTCTTCTCTCCTTCTTCCTAAGAAAATTAATCAGAATGAGGAGGTCTTTGGATATCTCATCTAAACAACTGACACCCATAAAGAATGGAAAAGTGAATAGGAATGCACTGATGCTGACAACTTCATTACATAGTATTTTCTTTCAAGAGGGAGAAAACCCAGGGGTTTCTTTCTTGCCTCCCACTGATGAACAGTGACTGAAACAGTGAAATGAGCAATTTAAATGTCAGACAGCAGCCAGCGCTTGTCTTGATCATCTCACCCAATGTTTAAACTGATGTACGCTTTCCAGCCTATCCCATTAGGAGATGGAGATTGTTTCTTCTATGCAAAATAGATGAAAAAAATACTAAATTAGTCCATGATACTTGGTAGTAAGTTGCTTTCCAGAGTCGGGTTGGTTTGGTTGTGGTTTTGCTATAACAGAAGCAGTCTACCTTACTCAGCCGTTCCATGGGTAAGAAGATCCAGGGTAAAAAGTTAAGAGTGATTATACTGGTATAGTCAACTTTGCATGAAAAGAGACTGAACTCTTCAGGAGTTTTGCCATTACTTGGAAGTGCAAAAAATGACATCTGCATAAGCAGCAGCTTCCCCCACTTAAATTGACTTGTAAGCCTGCATCTCTTCTTCCACAGTGCAAGATCCAATCCCTCAGTGCAAGTGCCCTATTCTGAAAACATTGCTTGTTGTTAGACTTTGTGTCCTATTCTGAGCTTAGTCTAAAAGCCTGATTGTGAAGCATTCACTGTGGCAAAGCCTGTTTCAATTTGCTGGCCAGAGGACTGGCTTGAGGTAGCAGAGGTTTTTAAGGCTGGTGGGCAATCTATCATCTATCCATTTTCCAACAGATATGTGCACTGTCTGAATCAGGAAGTTTTCCCTGAATTTTTGCCCGAGTTTTTGAAAAATGCTAAGCTTGAACTGACCACATTTGGTATTTTGATTTAGCAGCAGAATTCAGATACACAAGGGTACCAGTCTGTTAAGACCGTTTCTAAAACCCATTGTTGTTGAGCAGATGTGTGGGCAGCAGACTATGGTGAAGTGTAAGTGTCAGGAAGTGCTTGAGGATCACTGGGTAAAGGATGTTTGGTGTTCACAGAAGCACCATTAAAGACTGAGAGACAACTATAATAGGATGGTTCAATGTTGTTGTAGTCATGTAACTTAACTGCGAAGTGTTTCATTGTGATTTTATAGAAAGTGTAAGGAAAGATATGCTATTAAAGACAGGACCCCCCCTAAACATTTATGGGGCAGATGTCTTAGAGTTGAAGAAATTAGTTAAACAGTCACATAATCTGCAAACTGAATCGAATAAAGCCTTTGCCAAATTGTAGGAAATGATCAGCACACAGATAGGGCAAGCACAGATTACAGTAAAAAAACGACAATCACTTTTCAATGCCATGAATATTTTTGATGGATTGAGCTCTAAAATGTTTTTTATTGAGTTTCTAGATTGTAATGAATGTGTCTACAGAATTTTATGCAAAGCTTCAGAGTTCAGCTGTTTTAAAATGATTTTTTTATATAGCAGTGATTATTTTATCTATATATTTAATAGAACTGTAAACCCATTTTAAGAGTACCTGTAAAATTCTATGTATGTGAGATGATTATTTATTAATTATGACTCATGAGAATGAACATTAAGCTATGCATCGGTTGTGTCATCCATTTGAAAACTGGAAACTGCAAACAGGCAAAAAGTTTTTAATGAACAGTAGACTTGAAAAACATGGGAAATGATTGAATACAGTTGTGTGATTCTTAAAGCTGCATAGCAGTATGTCGTTTTGTGATGTTAAACTTTCAACTAAAGTTGCAAAATATACTGAGTGATTAAGCTACTTTCTTCCATTAAAACTTCTGAGGCTGAAATTTCTACATGTTGATACTTGGTGTCTAAACACACTTAAATCCTCTACATCTTCTGGAGACTGTCAGTTTACTCCAGCTCAGTAGGACTGTAACTTCTTTATCCAAGTAGTGCTCCATTGAGTTCATGGGGGTACCATGCAATACCCAGCGGGTTTTTTTAGGGTTTTCTGCACCAATCCCCACAGAATCAGACCTTTAGAAGATTAATTTGTCAGTGTATGCGGTATCGTATTCAGCCATCCAACAAGATAATAGTTATAATAGTGCATTATCACTTATGCTAGCTTTAAGTACTTGGAGTCCCTTCTTGCCAAGCGCAAACTTGAATGCATCCAGTGATGTGTTCAGTTCCTCTACTTCTGTGGAAGTCAATGTGTTGCATCTGTGTGCTAAGCACACACTACAGGATCTGGCCCTGAGGGGACTTAAATCAACATTAATCACATAGGCCAGGAAGTAGCTGAAGCCTATGCATTGCCCTTAGCGCTGGATCCCCTCAAATCCAATGTACACAAACAATGCCACCAACTTCAGTTAACCCCACTGTATGTGTACCTTTTGTTTGCCTAAATTCTGCAGGATCAATCCTCTCTCTTTTTAGAAAGTTAACATCCACTTCCATTTTTGATTAAGAGAACAGCGGAGGGGAATGAATGGTTGGAAGATGAGGGTGAGGTTACAGGCTGGAATGTGGCCATGAAAGTTCCCAGACTGCTACAGCAGAAAGCTCTTACCCTGACAATAGGTTGCCTGCTGTTCTCCATTGAGCTAATAGGTAGTGGATCTGAATGGAGGTAAAAAACCCCTAAGTTTTTGTCTTTCCACATCATACAGTTTTTTGTCAGGTAAGTAACATCAAATTCCTCCCCTCGGCATACCACTGCTAACACTAATTTACAGCTGCCCAACTTATGATTGTTCATGTTCCAGGTTTGTATCTAAACAGGACTTGCAGTATGGCTTATTCCCACCCACACCACCCTAAGATGGTGAAGCTATTCATGCAGAGAGATGGGAGGTATATGCACATTAAATAATACGGCAAAGTCATATTCTGAGTGGGATAGCTTGCTTAATCTGTCCATCACTTGGCACAACTCTAGAGCTCACAAAGCGTGAAAAATTAACCGTTTTATTCTCAAGTGCCACGTCTATTTCTGTGGAACATCAGAGTATTTCTTTCCTCCTCTAAATGAGATGTGGAAAAATTCCTTCCACCTCAGTGGCACTTTTGATGACTCCTTTCCAGGCAAATGCTACTGCTGATACTGGAAAACAAGGACTGTGTTAGTTTCTCACCATGAGGGGAATGTCAAAGTTTATGTCTCTGAAACATAAAATTGGCCCCCTGGTGATAAATATACTTCTTTCTTCATGAAAAGGTTAGAAGGGGCAATAAATATAATTAATTTTACCTCAGCGAGATATACTAAAACCTACCATTCCAAGAAAGGCTAGATCCTGGCCTTCACTGCTGTGTTCAGGTCAGGTAATACTTTATTCCCAAAGTAGTTTCATCACTTTCACTGGGCCTTCCTGGAATCACTTTGATTCATGGAATAGATTTGCTCTGTGTCCAAGGACCAATTCGTACACAGAGGTCCTGGTCCATGGCCATTATTAGACTGTAACAGAAAATCACCATTGTTTAGTTAGAAATGGCTGGTCTGATTTAAATCACATAACTTTCAAATTATATGCTGCTCATTTTTTGAGAGAAATAATGCAGTCATTTTTTAATGCCAAATAACTTACACAAGTCAAATAAGTTTATTTTTATTGTAATAAAAAAATTCAACTTCTTCTTTTGTCTTGAACAAAACATATTTTAGTAGGCATACCACTTTGTGCTATTGTATTCTGCTGTGTAAAGAGCTGAAGGAAGTGTTCTACCCTTCTTGTTAAAGTTCTCCAGTTTAAAATGTAATCTGTAAAGCGCTAGTTTGCTAAAGAGTTAATAAGGGACTTCTATCCTGAAGAAATAATTTGTAAGTAAGGAATGTAATATTTAAAATACATGTTTCTCTTTGGCAAGTGGTGAGGAATTATAGTTATTTAAATGACAACAAATGCTGGGAAGATTTGAGTGGTATCAAAAGATATTCTGAAGGAGATGCATTTTTGTGTACTTTCAAATACATTTCTTCTGAATGCTTTCAATCAGTGGTATGTATTGAATGTTTGCACTTGTTGCTCAAAGCTAATTTTTGTGAGAAAAATATATTCTTCTGTATAGTTGGTACAGTAGAAAAGAAAATGTTTTTAGAAACTGTTAAGCTGTAATAAGAATAGTATTTACTAGTGAATAGTTCCACTTTATTTTATAAAATCTCCAATTTTGAAATAAATGCACAGGCTTCCTGTATATAATCTGTTATCTGTGGGTTTGTCCTTGTCCTCCCAAGAAAATATCTTCAAACATCTGATTTCAGGAGAGATCACCATTTTGTTTTATTCTATTTATTTATTTGTTATTATTATATATATATTATATTGTATATATTATATATATTTTATTTATTTATTTATTCATTTTCATGCCCAGAAACAATATTCACTTTTTAGCAGAGCAGATCTCAGTAAATGCAGCAAATTCATAAAGTGCATTGTTTCCCCACCTACCCAAAAAGAGACTTTTAATTTTGGAGGAAGAATCTGAACTTTTATTCCAGTCAACAAAGAGAATGAATTTTAAATTTTTATAAAGGTGAAGATTTATTAATTTATTAATGCATATGAATTGGCATTATAAAGGCAAGCCATGGGAAAGCTTACAAAAACAGTTGTGCTGAATTACAGATGGTTCTCACAATTCAGTTTATTTGGCCTGTTTCTATGTAAATGTTTAGACTTGTGGATTAGTAAATTACCAGGTGCAGTACTGATTTGTATGTACTATGTTCCTCCCCCCTACACCTTAATTCCCTTTGTAGTATATGAGGAAAGGAAAATAAAGTATGACAGAGATGCAATACAATTCAGAACCAGCCCCATGATCTGTCTCCTGAAAAAGATACCTAAACTGGACGTTGTGGTTTAACCCCAGCCAGCAACTAAGCACCATGCAGCCGCTCACTCACTCCCTCCCCACCCATTGGGATGGGGGACAAAATTGGGAAAAGAAGTAAAACTCATGGGTTGAGATAAGAACAATTTAATAGAACAGAAAAGAAGAACCTAATAATGCTAATAGTAACACTAATAAAATGACAATAGTAATAATAAAAGGATTGGAATATGCAAGCGATGCACAATGCAATTGCTCACCACCCGCCGACCGACACCCAGTTAGTCCCCAAGCGGCAATCCTCCCCTCCCCCCAGTTTATATACTAGACATGACGTCACATGGTATGGAATACCCCTTTGGCCACTTTGGGTCAGGTGCCCTGGCTGTGTCCTGTGCCAACTTCTTGTGCCCCTCCAGCTGTCTCGCTAGCTGGGCTTGAGAAGCTGAAAAATCCTTGACTTTAGTCTAAATACTACTTAGCAACAACTGAAAACATCAGTGTTATCAACATTCTTTGCATTACTGAACTCAAAACATAGCACTGTACAAGCTACTAGGAAGACAATTAACTCTATCCTGGCTGAAACCAGGACACTGGATAAACACAGAGAAAGAAAATAGTCTATGGGGAATGGAGTAGGAGTGCTTCTTCTCCAATTAAATGTAAAGTTTGGTGGGTATCATGCTTTAGGAATTGTAAATGTTCCCCTCTTCCTTCTACAAAATCAAATCATCTCACATGCTTTCAATGTGTTTCTCACCACCCCTGGAGTAGCTGGTACCTGCCTACTGGACCACCGCCCCCCCCCCCCCCCCACCTAATCTTTGCAGGTAGTAAAAGAGTATTTGTAATGCTGTTGAGAATTTAGGATATTTGGGTCCGGTCCTGTTAGCAGTGCTGACTTACAGAATCATAGAATGGTTTGGGTTGGAAGGGACCTTTAAAGTTCCAGTCCAACCCACCCTGCAATGATCAGGGACATCTTCAACTGGATCAGGTTGTTCAGAGCCCCATCCAACCTGACCTTGACTGTTTTCAGGGATGGGGCATCTACTACCTGTTCATTACAGTAACTTTAAAATGTCTAAGTACAATTTGAGACCAGTAGCTTTTATTGGTGTTATGAATGATACTTAAGTGGAGAATAAAAAGTTTGTGATTTTTTTTTTTAATTCGGTTAATTTTTTGCAACTGACACTGTGATTTGGAATTTGCAAGCGGACTGCGGGGGAGGGGGCAAAGTGGGTCAGCTCAGAACGTGGGAGTAGAGTAAGATTTTACAAGAGTATGGGATCCAAACTTTAGTTCAAATTCAAACATGGTAAAAATAGGAATTGTTGGACTTGATTTCTTTTCACTGCTCTGGGATAAAAGTAATTCTGATAGAAACTGCAGAAATAATCTCCCTTATCCTTGCTGTGTAAACACTTTTTGTAGCTTAAAGAAGATGCAAATGCAGCATAGGAAACATACCCATCTGGATCATGGCAGCAATAAAGAAACACACAGGGTTCATTTCAGGTAAGGAACCATACACAGGTACGCATACTGAGTATGCACACTTTGGCTGTGTAGGAGCCCAGACCTCCTAAGGGTAACCTGTGGACATCATGCATATATTGTGGTTGGTAGTGTATCCTGAAAGCTTTGTTCTCTCCTCAGTGCTTGTTTTACCCAGTTGGTAGACAAAAGCCAGCAGGGGCAGGAGTACCTTCAAATTGCTGTGCAGATATAACAAAGCCTTAGACTTGAGCTGTGATTTCTATTAAGACACCAGTATACAGCAATAATCTTTTCTTGAGGTGCTATTTCTCTCAATGTTACAAGGATTATTTCCAGGAGAGCTAATTGCAGTAATTTATGAAATGCCTTCTAGTGACTAACTGCATTCCTTGGTTAGACGGTACCATTGGCAGTTCTCTGTCTTTGCCAAACTGTACACTTTACCTTGGAATATCATGTAACATATGATCAAAGCAAAATGTATAGCTCCATCTACTGTAAGTACTTTGAATTGATTATTTTTGCCTTTTTAATGACTGATCTGTACCCTGGGGAACTGATTTATCACTTTGCTGACATGTATTTTCTGCATGTTAGCAAGAATCAGCATAAATACAGCAGCTAAGTACATTTATACATTGCAAAGTGGTATTTCTCGGTTCTCAGGCAAATAGGAGCATAAAAAAGTGTGTATTTCAAGGACGTTAGGAACTTTTGTTAATTACTGAATCACAGCTCTTTCCTACTGTGTCATTGCAGCTGCTTGTGAAATGCAGAAATTACATGACTTGTCAGTGATGTGGATTGGAAGAGATTCCCAGCTATGCTTCTGCTAAGCGATAGCTTTCCACAGTCAGGAACGGCAACATTTGTTAGGCAGCAGTCATCAATGCTGAGTCCCTGCATAGTAAGAGTGAATGAATTGATATCCCATTTTTTATACTGATTTAAAAAGGTAGACCAGCAGTTTAAAGAGGTCAAAAAACCCACTAAACCAGTTAAAAACACTGAAGTTTCATTTGCACTAGGTAAAACATCCTTATTTGGAGTTATGAAGTCTGGGTCACTGAAGTGTGAAAGCACACCAAAAATTTTTTTTAAATGGCATCTGTGGGGGGAACAAAAAGTTTATGCAACCTAACACCCTTCTAAAATCTCAGCTCCAGTTTTAGGAATGGAATCTGTTCTAAGTAGGTTGTTTCTTTCTTTCTTCCAACTTCCTCCTCCATAATCATACCTGCAGCTTTTTCTCATAATACGTTGCAGGTGTTATTATTAGCACTGTGGTTTAAAATGTTTGCAACTGCTCTTTTCTGCAGTGATTCACAGCTATGAACTGAAAAACCTGGTAGCCAGACTAGGGGCTGTTTGAGAGGAAAGTCTCAAGTTAAATTTTCTCAAGTGGAGTGCAGAATAGGCACATCCTTTCCTGGCCAGAAACTTGAATGCAACATGCTGGCCCATATTTTCTCGATAACTACCAGCTTGTTTCAAAGTGCATTATTGAAACAGCGTGTGACGCAATGACAAAACATCACCATGGCTGGTATCAACAGAAGGGAACAACAGAGGTCACCATCATCTCATGGGAAGGAATCTCTTCAGAGTCCATTTTAGAACCTGATGAGACACATAGAGCCAAAAAGCACAAAGCCTGGTTTCCGCTGGCGTGATTACACAGTTCTATAGCTTGAACAAAGACAATTACTTGTGATGCAGTTTTTTTTTTTAGTTGCAATTTTCCTCTTTTCTAACCCAAACACAATTTTTTTTACTCTTATCCAACAGGAAAAAACAGAAACAATCCCCCCCATCCCTTACTGGTATGATTTTTTAAAAAGGGAAATGGAGATAAATGTCTCTGTTTTCTTGTTGTCTTACAACAGTTATCCCATAAAGTAAAACATAAGTATTTCCTGTACAAAGATATGGGGAAAGCCGTAATTTGGTACATTATTACTTACTTACTCTGTTCTGGATTTTAATTAGCTGGATATTCTATTCTTCTCATCCAACGGCCTGTTTCCTTTGTTTTTATAGTTGGTTGCATGGTTTTTACCAAACACTGAATGCCAAGCAGTTTGAAGTAGGTGGAATTTTTTGGAGTTGTGTATCACACTGATGACTTCATCTTACTTTAAAAATCTTTGTAAGAAATTCATGAAATCAACATAAAAGTCAACTTTTTATTTGGTCTTGAACTCTGAAGGTTAGCTGTCATTATATGAGCATATGACATATCCATCTTAAAATGGAGAGAGGATAGTGGTGATAGAATAATAAGGAATAGCACAAATTTTATCCTAGCTGTGCTTTTAAATCAAAAACTTCTGTCAGCAGGCAGGCTCAAGGAGGAAGTAGCTGTGGAGAAAGACACCCTTTTTTTACGTGAAAATCACTTCCAGAATTCTCCTGGCATTTGTGTGCTTTGTTTTCTGAGTTTTAAGTATTCTGCTTGCCTTCTCTTTGAACCTACTTGAATTGGATAAAATTCATTATTTAATCATGGCCTGCAGAGGATAAAGGAGGGTTTCTTTCTGCTCTATTTTATGTTAGAAATAATCAAGAATGCCAATTTCCTTCAGTACTTCAGCTAAAATTGGAAAAATAGACCCATATGTTCTCACAGCTCCCACTGGATAGGACTGAACAGCTGCTCCTCTTCCTAAGCTTTTGTCACGGGATATAATTATTCCTCCATCCATAAAAAACCAGAAGGATGCCCCTTCAATGCTATAAAAATACCTAATACTGTAATATTTAACAACATGGGCATTACAGAAGACGTGCTCTAAATAGCAACAGAGGTTTGAGCCAAGAAAACACTTCATTTGATAATACCCTAGGCCTCTATATCACTTTTAATCTGAAATAATTTTACTGAGGTTGGTTTAAATGAACCTTAGAGTGCTCCAGTTAGCTTTATCTTCTCATACTGATATTGTAGGCAGTTACATTAAAGAAGATGGTTAGTCCCTGATAGAGTGCTGATGGAATGAGGGAGGCCGGACCTCCAGTGACAGATCTTCCATTGCATACACACCACCTTCAGCACAACTTAAAAGGGGAGTGGCTGGCCGGGAGTGGCTGGCCAGAAGTGGCTTTGTGTTGCACTTATGGTCATCGTCGTCTTTATTAGGCAGCAAGGACGATCTCCAGTCCTTGTGCAAGTATATGTGATCTTAGGAGACTCTAAATTGGTTACCTGGCCTAACACAAGTGTAACTGGTTCTGTACCTGCACAGCTTGCAGGGTTTTGCAACACAGCAAACAGGATCAGCGAAATACAGCACACAACCAAATCCATCCACGGTGGAAAGGAGGTGCCAGGAGGAGGCAGAATGGGGCCACCAATGTATATTTACATTCTTTAAAGATTTCCTTCCACAAGAGTGACCACATTGCCCACATGTGGCTATACCTTTACATTTTTGGTGCGGTAATTTGTATGAGCAGTCAGTCCATAAATCTGACCACTCATTAGCACTATAGGTAGGCCTGTTCTTTTGAGCTTTAAGTGTGTGCATCCCATCACAATGGTAAATTATGGTAAAAGACAGGATTTTTTTTTTCTTGCATAAAAAGTACGAAAACTACTGAAAAGTAATAAAGCTTTTGGACGTGAGTGGAGGACGGGAGGGAAGAGTTCAGCTTGAAAACTGAATTGTGCATTTAGCAGTTAAATGACACCAAAGCAAACTGGGGGCCCTAACACTAAAAATTTTCACTACTTACGTCCATCTTTTGGTACCATTCTTTTTTCCATTCTCAGAAAAAACCCCAACAAAACCAACCCACAACCAAACCCTTCCTTGTTGGTCAGCAATTTCATTTCTCCATAATGTAAATGAAACCCTGAGAAGAAGAGCATCAAAGTAGAAAGGATGAGCTATTAACTCCATGGAGAGTAACAGGATAATCTTAACAGCTGGACATTGACACTGACAAACATTCACTGACGTTGCAAAAGATGAGCATGAGCACAATGCGTTGAAGAACAGGTAGGGTGATTTGAGTCAGATGCAGTTTTTTCATGGTCACTTCCAGACACAGCTCTTTAGGAGTGAAGCAGTGATTTTGTGCTCCACTGCTATTGTAATTGATGACTAGATATTCAGCAGGATACTGCCATTTATTTGGGGATGCGACCAGATGCGAGAAGGATGTGATTACTGCCTTCAGCTCTCTGATGATCCATCAGGACTTACACTAGGCCAAGCAACTTTCAAACTCCAAATTTGAATTTTCAACAGTTATCATTTCGTTACTTGCCCTAAGCATCTATCTGGTCCAGGCTGTGGATCTAAGTCATGCAGTAATCAAGCCTGGAGGTTTGGTTATTAGCTACATCTCTGTGAGGAGGCTTCAGTCTTCTCACCAGTTGCAAAGAGAATGGTGTTGGCAGGTGATGCCATGGGAGGTGGGAACAAGGGAATTAAAATTGAGACTGGCATTAAAATAAACTGTAAGGTAGCTCCAAATGTGCTAGTTCTCATAAGCTGATTCACTCCAGTCCTATGTCCTCCCTTAGTGACCAGTTATTCACACTTACAACTGAACCTTCTCCTACATCGGGCATTGTATGGTTGTCTTGTCATCTGACAGCCCAGTTTAGGTAATTTGTTCAGAGCTTTCTCATCGTTTTATGTTTCCCCAGTTTTCCAAGGACACACCTTCCAGATTTTTATGTCAATTATAATGAAAATAAAAGCTAAAAACCAGCACTATGTGAGGCAGAAGAGAAATTGTGTTCCTGTGTTTCAGCACCACACATTTGCCTTGGTTTCTTCCATCTGTGGCTTAAGGCTTTTGATGGTGGAAGAGAGTTAACCCTGTATCAACTGTTTAATCCAAGAAATTTCAGGGCACTTTTAAAAAAATGTAGTAGTAGCTAGTAACACCACTCAAGCAAGTGACTGTTGACAAGAAACTGGAGTGAGACCAGCGGTCCAGCTAGCCAACGATCTGCCTTAAACAATGGCAAAAGGAAATGCTGCTTAGGGAGTACACATAAACCCAACCACCTCCAGCGGTCCTTTCTTCTCCCACCTTCTGGGCCTAGCACCAGCAAGGGTTTGAGGGTGCCAGCTCCCTGGTGGAAAAGCAGCACTTTGCCTTTGGCAGGAAGGACACTCCTGATGGAAACGACCGCCTGTGTGTACGGAAAGGTGGGATTTCGTTACACAGCGATGAGAGAGCTCAGCGCTGCTCTGCCCAGACACTGCCGAAAGGATCGCCTTTCTCCCAGGGCTTGCCTGGAGCCGTACGACACGACACCTCCATTCCCTCAGAACCATCTCTGTCACCGGCCTTGCCTCAGCGGTAAGAGCGGTGCCCTGGAGGCGGCCTCGGCAGCTTCACACCCCCCCCACCTCTCGCCGGCCTACCCCCCCAAGATGGCGGGTGCCGCCCTCGCCTCAGCGCTGCCGCCCGCCGCCTCTCGCGCGCGCGAGAGCCGCCCAAGCGCATGCGCGGAGGGGGAGGGGGGGGCGCCGGGGGCCGAGAGCCTCGCAGTCCTCCGGCGGGGGGGGGGGGGGAGCGCGCACACACGTGAGCCCCTGGACCACCCGGCGACTCCCCGGCAGTTGCTGTATCCCGCTATCGCATTGGCTGTCTTGTGAACCTTTCACCTTTTACCCGGCTTTCGCCGCCAATCGCCTGGCTCCTTTCATAGCGTGGGGTTGTGGAGCGTGTGAGCTGCGCAGGGTGGAATTCTCGGAGCGGGCTTGCGTTGCGGGCGTTGGGCGGCCCCCGTTGGTATGGGTGGGAGGGGTGGGGGAGGTGCTCCGTTTGCGTAGGGCCGGCAGCGCAGGGGGAAGGGAGGGGGAGGAGGCTGTCCCGGGCCCAGGTGAATGGAGGAACCTGACAGTTGGGGGGAGTGAGGCGGCGGCGGCGGCGGGGAAATGGCGGCGGCGGCGGCAGCACAATGAGACGCGGCCTGTAGTGGGGGGAAGCGCCGGGCTGGGTCCCGTCCGAGCAGGTAGGAGATGGCGGCCCGGGCGCGCCTGCCCCTCGCCCTGGGAGCTGCATGGCGGCCGAGCACGGGTGTCGGAGCCCGCCGCCCGCGCCAGCCTGAGCTCCCGCAGCGCCGGCGCCGCCGCCGCTGAGCGGGGTGGGATGGCGGCGGTAGCTCCTTCCCCGCCTTCCCGCCGCCGGGGCCCGGTTGGGTCTGCCCCGCCTCCGTCCCCGCGGCCGTCCCTGTCCCCGCGGGTCCCGGGGCCGCCAGCACCGACCTCCGGGCCCCGGGATCGGCCTCGGCAACTTCCCGCGGGCCCCGACGCCGGCAGGGGTCGGGGCCCGGCGTGTGGGGCGGCGGCAGGGCCCGCACGGCGGGGGCCGCGCTCCGGCCCCTCTCGGCTTTGTCTCCTCTGGCTCCGCGCCCCCCGGGCAGCCGCGGTGGGGGCCTGCCGAGGTGGGTGCTCGGAGGGCCGGCGCTCGGCCCCCAAGGGCTGGGCGTCTCTGGAGCCCTTCTGTCGTGTCGCGAGGGGCTGGGGGAAGGCAGTGTAGGGTAGTAGAAGAGCTTCCACTCTGGAGTGCTGATGTTAAAGGCGGTATCAGAAACTCTTCGCTCTTCCCTTTGCTTCCTTTCCATCCTCTTCCAGTTTAAATGAAGGCATCGCATGGAGTGAAAAAACGTACGGGCAGCGTGATTAAGGCAGACCTTGTGCTGCGCGATCTTGCGTTGAAAAACAAAAGGTTAAAAAGACAAATATTTTTGCACCGGAGTTTGTTGCTGTGTTAGGTAATCTAAAAAAACCCGAATGAGTAGGAAAAGGATTGCGATACTGACATCTGAAAAAAAAAAAGGGGGATATTTTTTGTGTTTTATCATTGACCAGAAATTACTGTTTCAAAGAAGTGAATCTCTTGGTGGTTCAGTGAACTTCAGCTGCTAAAAGTGTGGAGGATGTTTGGCACTTCAGATGATCAGTATTTTTGATGTTAAGATTTTGAACTTCCAGTTATATGGTGGGCTTGAGTGGTGGAAGTGTGTAGGTTGGGATATGATTACCACGTTTAGAGAAACAGAACAAAATGGAAAATCAAAGCAATTAACTTTGCAGACACTCAGTTTACACTATGTTTTAATATGATTTAGGCTTCTTTTTAAATAAGCCAGTTTGGATGCTCTGTTGAAGTGCAAAGTGCATGTGTATGTTCGGTAGGTTGCGTGGTGCTTGTTTTAACAAGTTCATATAGACACAAACTGAAATTGATTTCCATTATGCCATAATTATTCTCCTAAATCCTTCTCTTAAGAGGGTCTTTTCCATTGTCCGTCTCCACAAGATACGTTGTGGTCTATTTAAAAGCTTTGATGCCATTAGAAGTTTTCAGGTGGAAAGTGCTTTTGCATGTATAAACATTGGAATAGTACTTTATTATTTATTAATCCATAGGATTAAAAAACATTAAGTATTTATTCAGAAGTGCTGAACTCTGAACTAGCTACTGCTTTTCATGAAAACGTCTTGGTGATAGAGTTCTGTGAAAGTGGCAGCTCAGTACTTGGCAGTCAAAAAGTGAATAATACTAGAATTAACAATTAATTGAGAAGAAAATGGCATCAATATGCCACTGTGTAAATCCATTCTGGGGCCATATACTTACTAAATTACTAAATGCAGTTTGGGTACTTTGCCTTTATCTCTCTCCTACCTCAAAAAGATTGTATTAGGCTAAGAGAAAGGTGGAACAAAAATTGACTATGGCTTTTCACCCAGGGAAAGAGATACCAGTGGAGGGATAAGAGGCATTATGAAACTTAGGAGTCATGAAGAAAGTAGACAGGGAGCTGTTGCGTTTGTGTTTTTTTTTGTTTCCCCTTTTTTTGAAAGGTTTCTGTATCCTACAGATTCATAACAAGTAAGATGCTCCTTTACACCATGTGTAACTAAAAGACCTGGTGCAGCAGCATATTGGGAATGCCAAAAGTTTACAAGGAAGTTGAAACAATTAATTTGTAGGGAAAATCATCAGAGACTGTCAAACACAGGAGTATCTCCTCAGAATGGGCAAATATCAAGGTGACTGGTCAGTGGAAGGTATTCCTGCTTGCCCTGCTATTATACTCCCATGTCCTCCATTGGTTACTGGTAGAGGGAAGCCAACAAGCTAGAAAGGTATTTTGCCTGACACAGTATTACACTAATGTTTTATAGAAATTACACTTTTTTTTGAGAAATACCTTGATCTTCTGTAGCTTACGAGAAGGAAAAAAGTAGAACCTGCAGTTCAGAAAAACTGTTCTCATGGTTTTTGTGTACTCCATAGATGTTTCTTATTTCCCACATCAAAAATTTGTAAAGTACTTTTCCTGTTTTTCAGAAAAGTTAATGGATAGCACAAAGGTGCTTTAGCACCACTGATTGGAGTCTCACTACTTCACCCATGTTCACTTTCCGTGTGAACTGACTAAATGTGCATTGATCTGTAACGGAATGCAAATTACCAGCAAAACCAAATACAAAAACATGTGTAACCTTCTTAGAAGAGCAAGGAACCATTTAGTAAAATGGATGTGGTAAACTTGGAGTTGAAATACTCTGATTTCTCTTTGGATAAGCTGTAGAATATAAGTGAGAGCAAGAGTTCAGGAAGATTTTGAAAAGGATTGTACGCTTTAGGGATGACAAGCATTATAGTAAGTGCTAAGACTACAGATGGGAGTTTTATTTCAGGGCATAATCTAGTCTATCAGGCTGCAGGTAGAACATCAAAACATTCTTTGAGATGGGTTGTTCCATTATTCTGTAATTCTCTGTGAGGAAATCCTGGGGTTTTTTTCCTCTTATGTAGGTGGTACAAACTAGGGAGTACACTGAGCTTAATAGATTGTTGGCAGAACAGCGAGATAGTTCCTATGTCCTAATGCCCGTCTGTGTAATCACTGACCATCTGTATCCCATCACCTTCATATGTTAAACAGTAATTTCTTCAGACTGATAGCACAGAAGTTTGATGGGGTTTTTTTAATTTTTTTTTTTTTCAGGAAGTGGCTCCCTTTAAAGAGAGTAAAAGTATAATTATGGTATTGTATAGAACAGGAGCATCTATATAATTGTGTGCAATATGCTTTTAGAACCCTGAAGGCTAAGAATGATTGGAGTAGAGGAGAGAGCATGATTTTTATTTACACCATCCAGACGTCTGTCTTCATCCTTTAGCCTTTCTTGACTTCCATATGTATTGTGATAAACCAAAAGAGAAGAAACCTGACATATAGTAAAAACTAAAAGTTCATTTTTTAGCTGAAGTTACTGCAGTCTTTGGTTGGGATTTCAACGTTCAGTGTTCAAACTGTGTCGATCGTTTGGGGTGGTGGCAGATGTAGGAATGCAACTAAAATAACCGTTCTGAAGTACTTAATCTACAGGACAAAGCAGTGCCCACTTTAATGTATACCATGATACTGTATTAGGTGAACTCTTGGTTTTGGTAGTTCTTGCATGCCTTACCTAGTAATGTCATAATTTTTCAAGTTTGAATGTGGAGCAGTGTATCTCAAATTCCGTTGTTATTTCTGCTCTATATTGCAGACTGCATTAGTTAAGTAAATTTTCCCTGACGTTTGTCACCTTCAAATTCCTGCAGCTTTTGGAGTTACGAAGCGGAGAACTGGAACTAGTATCAAGGAAATTTACTTGCATTGTTGCACAGCCAGAGGTGTTGAAATGCCCTTTCCTGGTGGGAAGAGAAGGAAGAGCAGTATTCTCCAACTTCTCCTTGCATAAATACTCCTGAATCCAAGAGACTTTAGTACTACTTGTCATGGCTTTTACTTCAGGGCAACACACTTGTGAATCTGTGATCCTCGTTTTGGTTGGCACAGTTCTCTCTTGACCTTTGCTAATATACGATAGTATTGTAGAAAAACTTGTTTTGCTCTGCTTTTTTTCTCTTTATGCCTGTGTCTCAGTACTTATGCTATGTAAGCTGGCATGATCAGCTTCTGCCCATGTTTTGCATTTTCTGTTACACTTCATAAAGGATTAGTTCCTTTGGGTTTGCCGAGTAAGTGTGCATTTATATCTGAGATGCAGCAGGGTGGCTGCTGACTTAAGTGATTGGTTGCTGAAAACAGAGGTGGTCAGGTTGGGACTATTGTAGCTGGCATTGGGATTTGTTTGTTTGTTTTAAATTGCTCATAAATATCCTTGTGTTTTTTCATTTGTACACCCCCCCCCCTCCCCCCCAACAACCCCCTTACTGTTAATTATTAAAACCTGGTTTCCAGTGCCTGTCTCCTCCTTTGGAATCTGATTCCTGATAAATTGTCAAGCCATGTAGCAGCCTTTTCCTCAGCAGAGATGATAGTAAGTAGCTGGGTAGCAGTAAAAAAAAAAAAAAAAAAAAAAAAAAAATCAGTCTCCTTGAAAACTTAAGAATTTAGGATTTTTTTTTAAAATTTTTTTTATTTTTGAAAACTAGTTTGAAGTTTTAGACATGCCCACTTACTGATAGCATAGATTTCCTTTCCTTAGGAGGTGAGGCAAATACAGCTTGCTTTTTAAAGTTAATTTGTTTGACTCCATTGAGATGATTTGGCTATGCAAGCATGTCTGGGCTGGCTAACTTTGTAATTCATGTTTCTCTTTTGTTTGCGAAGCCTGCTTTGTTTCTGATCTAGATCAAGTTTCTTACAGCTTTCTTGCAACTGTTACTGGCTTTTTATGATGATTTTGGCTCTATATTTTCTTGTTCAAGAAGAAATGAACAAGGCTTACCTACCTAAAGGTGAAGTTGCTTCGTAGTTGATAGTAAAAACTTGTAGAGGTGATCTAGTGGTTAGGACGTTGTCCAGGATTGAGAAGATCTAACTTCTCTCACTGACTCTGAGGTTTGGCAAGTTAATGCAGGTATCTCTCTTTTCACCCCCTCCTTTGAGTTTAACTTCCAAGTGCTTAAATCAAAAATGGTTTTTAGATTTTTATATTCTGCCTTTGTACATTAAGACATTTAGATGGATTTAAGCTGACTTATTAATTGTGACTTTATGAATTCATAGTGTTCATTGATTATATTTGATCATCTTTAATCAGGATATTAGTGCCTGGGATCAGTCTCAAGTAAGAATTTCAGTTCCTCACTTAAGCTTTGTTATTTCTGAGCACACAAACCTGTCTGCCTTGCTACCTCCATGGTCAATGGCTAGTAGGTTTTCATATTTGGAAGTGGACATAAAATGAAAGAAAGTGCTTACAGTACAATTAAAAGCTTTGACCTCTCATTTTTTCAGTGACCCACAACCTTTTGCCATCTTTCCACTAAAGTTAAATGCCTATATTGTCAATTTGCTATGTAAAGTTATTAAGAACTGATATGAGGTCTGTGAAAATTTTTTGAGGAAAAAAAGACTATGCCCTTTTCATCCTTCCCCTCCAGTTGCTTAAAATCATTTTTCATTACTCTTGCTGTCTAACATAGTGCTGTCTCAATAATCTCCAAGGTTTTAGAAACCAAATTACTATTGGAGGTGGATAGTGTGCATGAAAAAATACACTACTTAAAAAAAAAATAAAAAAATTCAAACCTCTGTTTCTCCTGTATAAGTTCTGTGAGTCCCCAGGAAGAGGTGTGCGTATTCTTAATTTATTCTTGCTACTTATGCTTTCCCGTTTCTGTGAGGCAAAATAAGAGGAAAATTGACCCTAGGAAATGAATATTTTCTACCAAAGTAGTGTATTTTCTACAATGTAGAATCAGCATGAATGGCAGAGACTGTAAGAGGAAAGTGACAGAAGCTTGTTACTAAGAGCCGTGGGATTATCCTTCTCTTCTCTCTTTCTCATTATTTCTACAGTCACTGTAAGCAAGGTCTGCTTTTTCTGTTCACTTATGAAAATTAAACAAAATCCCATGGACAGTCTTATAATTTTTTACTACTTGTAAAAACAAAAAAAAAAAAAGAGGAGGGCGGTGTGGGTCGTTTCTTCATTGTTTCCAAAGAATATTGAACTCTGTCAGCATCAGCCTCCTGAGTTGACTTATTTTGACACTAAAAAAACATAGCAAGCTGTGACTGATGGGGCAAGAAGAAGCCGTCTGTTTATACTTTCAAAAATTGTAAATAAAAAAATCAAGAAATGTATACCCAGGTATTCAAGTCCATAGGTTTATATGCTGAATAGATCAGTTCATTGTTTATTGTGTAATCATAAAGGCTATGATTTAGTGAAATCTTCCTCTGAAGAAGTGTGGCTATACCATCTACTGAGGGATTTGAGAGGAAAGAGTTTGAGCTGTGACAGGTGACAAAGCTCTGGAGGAGGAGGTATAGGTTTTGTGAAGGTAATGGGCAATGTAGGCCTGCATTCCTACCTTGAAGTAGTTCATTGAAAAAGGACTGGAAGAATGCCAAAAACATGAGCTCCCTGGGTCTTTGAAAGACACATGATCAACTTCCAGGAGATGAGTAATTTTCCTTATGGTAATCTTCGCATAGTTAATGCTCTGCTATGTAGAAGTTGAGAAGTGAAACTTGCCTTGATTAATACTAAATTGTCTGGAAAATGGTCTTCTCAAGACTATGTGTTGCCTCAACTGAGTAGAAGGCAGTTTGAGTGACAAAATTCATGATTTGTTAAAACTGTCAACTGGCTGGTTGTTATATCATTGGATGAGGGTCTACAAAGAATTACTGGATGATTTTTAGGGCATGTAGTGACTGGCATAATGATGAAGCAGGTGCTGATTTCTGGCAGGCATTTTGAGTAGCATGCCAATAATGTTACTAATATATACATTGACTGCCAGCTATTAACAGTTGTTAAAATCTTTTATCGGTTCACCTTGTTTTTGCTGTCTGTTGCCACTAGGTGTTTCCTTTTGCTGCATTCAAATAGTTTTGGACTAGACAGCAAGAAGTTTTGTTTCTGGAATTGTTAGGTTTATTGTCATTAGTGTAACACTGTTCAGCAACAGTGGCGGTAGAGAAGAGAAGCTGGTGTCTGGTTTTGAGTGACAGTCAAAAACCTGTTGAATCCAATTTGCTTGTTTTCTGTAATGTAGGCAGTCTAGTGGCTGTCAAAATGGATGACAACTGTCTCCTCATGCCAGTTCTAATACTCATCTGATCCCCATCAACTACTTAATTCAGCTTGCTGAACCAGCAGAAAACTTGCCTATGTCAAGAAAAAAAAAAATCACTTGGTTAGTGTGCTGAACCATTTCCTCCCAAAGAGTCAGACAAGTGTCGAAGGTGTTTAGAGAAGGGAAGGAGCAGTGAGAATGGGGTTGCTTCATCTAGCATGAGGTTGCCTTGGGATTGGATCTGCACTCTCGTGAAATCTAATTCCAAAATACTACTTTCCACTTGATTGTGTTCCTGTATGCATATTGATTTCTTTTCTCACTTATTAGTTAAAATAATTGTTTCATATTTTTCTCAACCTTCTACTTTCTCACTTACTGTTTATAGCTGCTCTTATAAACAGGTGTATTATTATAGTAATCTTGTGGGTTTTGTGTATGAAAATCAGCTGTGGTAAATCCAGGATATGAACGAAAGTGTGGGGGGGAAGCGTATGGTGTGTTATGAAAATGGAATAAAAATACAATTAGATTTAACTATATTTCTTTAGTGAGTACTATTCTGAGGTTTTAACAGCTTCTTAACAAAGGTAACAACCATCAGAAAGTGCAGAAATCAAGATGGAACACAGACTCTAGCTATTAGCTTGGGAAGTTCAGATCCGAAGTTCTGCCTAGTTTAAAACCTCTCATTTTTATCGAGAGGTAATTTGTAGTCGTGACTCCATAATTAGGGAGCTGTGCAAGAAACTGCTTAAAATTTCAGGACATCTTTTGCAGTTTTCCTCAAATGTAGTGATTATGTATTCCAAGATAGTAATATAATCAAATACAAGTCAAAGCCTAATCTAAAAAATGAATGTTTTCCTCTATCCAGTTTTCTATTCTTCTGAAAGTGATGGCGTTTTTTGGTAATTGTGTGTTCAAGTTCTGAGGCATACTCTGATTAGTTTTAAAAGGTCTTGAAAGCAAAGCGGTTAGGCTTCAGTGAAGGAAAGGCAAATCACTGTCCTGATTTTAAAAAAAACCCAACACAATCCACCAAACAAAACCCCAAACCAACCAAAAAACCCACATACATAGAAACAAAACCCAAAACAAAAACAAACAACTCGCTGGTTTGTTTACCACCAATATTGTAGAGATTTGTAATCCTTAATTTGAAATCAAAGCTTTAGGACCCCACACTATCCACCACAGAAGTCTTTAAATAATTATGTGGGAAGTTCAAAAGTAACAAGTTGGACTAGTTGAGAGAGGCAAGTCACCTTTGTGAATCAGGAAAAATTTCTGATTTTTCCTTTTGCCCCAACTTGATTAAGGTTCTCTTTTTTGCCACCCCATAAATTTGCCTTCAGAGTAGAACTGGGGGTGGGGTTAGGCTATACAAATTTTCCAGACCATGTTTTTTTCAATAGGTTAAGCTCAGTTTTATGGTGAAAATTGACTGCAGTTTTTGTTAAAATGTGTAATTGAATGGTGATAGTACAGTTAAGATACATTAAAGCTTTGAGCAAGAATATCCAAAATGTAAACAATGTGCCTTTCAGTGTTAGGAGTTCAGCACTTAAAAGTGGATTTATGGGGTAAACAATATTTACAATTTTCAATTTACAGGCATACTTCTAAGCGTATTAGTTGACTGTATGTATAATTTTCATATGAAATAGTAGCCAATACTTAATGCAGGATTATTTGCAATTGATACTATGATCCTCTCTAGAGGGTTAATTAAAACAACAAAAGCAGAAAAGTTTAATATAAAATATTCATATTCTTCGAAAGTTTGCATTCTAATTAGGGTATATATGGTCATGGAGGTACTACTCAAAACAGTAAATCCTTTTCCTGTTAGTTATCCAAAGTGCACAGGCTGTATCTCGAGCTGTAGTTTGATGTGCTTTTTAGATGGCATTTCTGCCTAGAAAGAAAATACGTGTGTCCCCAGGTAGTGGTATTTGTTAAGCTTTATTGGTGCAAGCATTTCTGAAGGTGTATGCTAAAGTGGATTAAGGAGACTTAATTAATCTAAGAAAAAATTTTATTCTGTGTGATTTCTTTATTCTGTTATGGTCTGTCTCTAGATGTGGCCACAAATTACCTGGGAACAGTTGTGCCAGCCAGTGTAAGAGAGGGTTGGAGGCAGCATGTAGGTTAAAGAGTCAGTAAGAGTGGTGCTCTTGTACATATAGCGGTGCCATATTAAATGCATGTTAAGTTGTGATCTGGGAGCCTTTATCATACAGCATTTTGTCTTGCTGCTGAGTGAAAATGAAAGAAAAGTGATAAAATACAAAGTGATTTCCTGTATTTTGTCTACACCAGAGAGATAGTATTTCTTTGGTGATTATTTTAGAAAAGTTTGACTGTACAACCAGACACAGATTTTTATGAGCATATTGGAGAAGCTAAAATGAAATACCAATGTAGTGATATTATGGTATGTTACTCCTCTTCTAGTAGGACTAAACACAGAGCATATGCAGAGGTTTAATAAGGTCACTCTTCTCAGTGACAGCTTGCCCATAAGGGTTTAACACACTTTTACTTTTTGAATGAACTTCATTGCCTTAGTTGATTAGTCTCAGTTTCTCTAAGCTCTTGTCTGAGCAGCAGAGTCAAACTTTTTAAAATGATATACCTTTAAAATTTAATTCCAAAACTATTTTTATATTGCAAGTCTTAAAGGCGTTTTTTTTTGTTTGTTTGTTTGTTTGTTTTTGTTTTGTTTTGTTTGGTTTGGTTTTTTTTTACCAGTTAGTTTTAGTATGTGTTTGAAAGATCCTGGAGTAGCTTGAATTGGAAATTATGAAAACAGCCATTTTTGAATGAATTATATGTAGTTCCAGAGAAAAGGAAAGTTTTTGAGTTTTGGAATTGTATCCTACCTTCAGTAAATATCTGTCTATTCCGTCTTTAAAATGGTAAAAGCTAATTATGTATTTTTCCAAATAATAGTACTTTTGATTTTTGTTCTGCAAGAAAGGTGGTGTAATTCATCTGTTAACTAAAGAGAAGTGAGAGATTTCCTGTTGTTCAGGGTTGAGAAAGCAATCCTGAGGAAGAACTGGGAAACCTTTCAAATCTCCATTGAAAGTTAGGCATGTAATCTGCTTAAATCATTCTGAAAGTCATACCAATCAATTATTTGGCTCTTTAGGCATCTTAGTGCATCTGTTTATGCCTACTCACATAAGTCAGGTCATTAGCCGATAAAAGCAAATGATTAATCAATGAAATTGAAAGCCAGCTGTATTTAAATATTTATTTTGCATAATTTAAAGTTTTATTTATTATTATAATTTTAATATACATTTGCATTGAGTTGTAAATTCTTTCCAAATACATGGTAACCGGCAGGGGGGGAAGTTGTTATACATAAAGGAATATACCAATTAGTAAGGTAGATGGTGTAATTACTTGAATGTTAATAATGACTGTGACACTACTCTCCTAATTAATCAGATGCCTGTATTTGATAGTTGCAAATCAAGGTAAACAATATCAGTATGGAAGCACTTGTTTCTAAAGAAGACTACAAAACCAAAATAAGTTTCTGACTGATAGAAAGCTTAGTTATATAAGAAACCTTATATGTAAGGTTTCCCAATATAAATCAAGATTAAAATAAGGGTTGTTAATGGCTTCGATTTAATCAGACTTGCTGTAGTGGGATGTTAATGGTGGAGTAATTTACCTTAAAATGCTTGATATTGCCCTACTTTTAAACCAAATTATTTGGTATCTTAAGACTTTTAGTAAGGTGGTGTTTTTTTTTTTTTAAAGCAGAAGTATCTCTGCTTTTCCAAGACTTTGATTGTATTCATGTTTTTCTGGTTTGCTTCTAGAAACTTGCTCCTTTCCTTTGATTCCATCATAACTAGATTGAGTTCTTTGTCATTTAAATGCTGGCAGTGTTTCTTCTAATCCTGCCTAAAAGGTTGTGTGTTCATTATAGCTGCTCTGCTCTCTATCCCCTTCTGTGCTGCTTCATGGACATCTTCAGAGAGTCTGGATTTGGTTGACTGTAGGAGAACTACATAGTCAGTCTGACCTGCTGGAATTGGTCATCTGCAGGGTACTGTGAGGATAAATGAGGACAAGAAGGTACTCCTCGTCTAGTACTCATTGCTAAATGAAAGTATTGACGTGTTTGCAGAGCTGCCCAGATTGGAAAAATGATATGGTGATAACCACAAAAGATCATGTGTGAATTTGTATTTTCTTTTCCCAAATTCAAAATGGTAGAGATGTGTTCTACTGCTTATCTGATTCTCCTGTCATCTCCTTGTCTTGTCTTGTCAATCACCAGGATTTCTGCAGTGAATGTACCTGCCAGGCTGTCACTTTTTTTTTTTTTTTTTTTTTTGTAAGTCTTAATGTATCCAGAGTAGAAGTTTAGGAGGCCAGCAGAAAGGGGAGATAGTCCAGGCTCTGCTGTTGCAGCTGTCAGGTAGACCTTGCAGAACTGACTGGATTTTCTCTGAAAACTCAGAACTGATGACATAGTAAAGCACCTCAAGTTTTTGCTGATGGTTGCTTGATGTTGGCTGCTTAATATTGCTGCAGTCAAACAACCTGTAAAATGTCTGCTATTATACTTCTGGTAATTAGATGATATTAGGCATAATGAGAGGTGGTTTGACAACTTCTGTGCAAACTACAGCTGATGTGGTAAGAACAGGACAGAATTCCTTCTTTTGCTTCATATTTTCTATATGGTCTGGAATTGAAAGAACCATAGGAATATATTAATTCTGAGTTGTGCTTGGTAGAAGAGTTAGTAGGCAGGTGCAGTACTATATTAATTTAATTATATTGCTTCCAGAACCCAAACTAGTGTCAGAAACCTTCAACTGCACCGTTTACAGGGATTTAACTCCTTTAAAACCTTATTTCTCAGCCCTGAATGGTTTTAGATAATAATATAGAAAAAATGGAATTATTTAGCAATATTCCATTATCTTTACTTATTTAATGATTATTGAGGCAGGTTAGAAGGAATGCCATATTCAGTAAACCACAACTGCTTTGATGTCTGGAACCATCCTTTCATTTGCATAGCTGGGAATGCTTTTGCTTATATGCAGGAATAGCTTTCACTCCATTCTGAGAAATGAAGGGTAAAAAATTATCTTATCCTCCCCCCCTTTTTTTTTAATGGTGGCTCTAGCAAACAGCTTATTTCAGTTTTTGAAGCTTTTTTTATCATTCAAAAAGGAGGAGCAACTTTGATATTTTTTTTTTTTTTTTTAGCCACATAGTATGAATATCCATTACTATACATGTAATGTGCAGAGCTAGTGTGAAAAATTGGACTAATGCTGCACTGGACTGAAAAGATTTTTAACTGTAATGTAGACTTGGGATTAGGCAAAGATACCTATTAATATATATTCAGGGAAGTCTCTCAAGGATACATATTTTATCTCCAATTATTCTTTTTCATCTTGCATTTGTTCTGCTACTGTGGAAGATTGACAGATGGCTGAATCGGGAATGGGTCTGTTTTCTGATTTGTGTCTGTGCACTGAAAGTGTTACTGGTGCTTAGTTGCATCAGTATTGGAGCTAAGGGACCCTTACAAATGGTTACTTCCTAGCTCTAACATGGCAGGCTGTTTATCTGTTTGACCTTGTGCTAGCTTTCATAGTTCATCAGAATGTAAGAAGCTTTCAAAGGAGGAGAAAAAAAACCCTTAAATTTTGAAGCTTCTCAGTCAATGTTTAGACACACCTATGATCCCACGTACTGGGGGAGGAACCTGTTCCAGTTGTATTTTGTGGATCTTGAATATTTTGATTTTTCAAAGTCAATCATGATTCCATATTTACTCTTAAACCTAAGACTTCCATTTAAGGCATCTGCTAAAAAGAAAGTTTTTTTTCTTAAATGAAAACTTTAAATTATACAGCACAAGATGAAGTCCTCAGATCTTCACAAACTGTTCCAGTTTTTCTTACCTGTTGTTCAGGACTGAGAGTACACAACACAAGGATGTCTCATCGCATACAGTTATTTTTTGCCACTTTACCTCAGATAAGCACTTCAGCTCTCCCATCACTACCTTTTCACCAAGTAAATTCTTGAATATATCCGAATCAGTTTCGGTATCATGTCAGTTGTTCTTGAAGGTCAACAGTGCTACAAATAACCTGTGATATGAAAATACTACATGAAGATTCTAGCTTCATACAGTTAAAATGTAATATTTATGGCTTCTCACCAGCTTTGAACCCCAGGCAGTATGCAAATATGTGCTTCATTGGACAATATTGAAAAGTGAAGATGGATGCATTAAAATAAACAAAAATTGTTAATTGGTTTGACTTGCTGAAGTCTTATATTAGTTTGTTTAGCTGTAAAGAATGTAAAGTAATGATCACATTCTATTCTAACTGCATATATTTACATGGAGAGAAATAACAGTATCTATAAAATGCTGTAGCTTTTTAACATGATGTTCACTGTATTCAACAACGTATGTATGATCTAAGTAGCTGCTTCTATGCTGAGGCCTAATGCTTCAGTAGGATATAAAAGCCTCTGCCTTAAAGACGGCAGTTCTTTTTAGTTTGACTCAAACAGAAAGCATTAATTACTACTGTTAAGGCAAAGGTCATTTATACTTTTATGAATAGAAAATTCAAAATACCTGGAATCTGTGCAAAGTGCTTCATGGTGCACAAAGTTTTTTAGCATTGGTCCATTACTCCTGCAGAATGTACTATGCTTGTTGATTTGAGATTGTCATCACGCAAATAATTAACACTGGCCTGGTTGACTCTCATCTCTCTTTCTGGCTGTTCTGCACAGTAAGTTGGTTAGCCAGATATGTAGGTTAAAATACTAAGAATTTCCTTTTTTAATGGCCTTTCCCCATTTGGAATTAATTTGGATCATTTTACAATCAGGCACATGTTATGATTGCAAGAAAAGAATACATGGGAAATTCTATTCTTCATCTTGTGTGAGAGCCTTTGCAACACTGTATTCCACGGAGCATTTTCATCTACACCTTTAGACATTCTTACATATTCCGAAAAAAATTGGTGGGCCTGTGGAAATGTCTTACCAATTACTCATTTTTTTCTTCAATAAAATGAAAGAATCAATGAAGTATGTTGGGGTCCTCCCCCCCCCCCCCGCTTCTGGTGTTATTTCTCTGGAGGTTGGATTCTGTGGCATCTGAGCAGCTTTGAGTGTCTTCTGAATTTGGGAGTTAAAATAGTCTCTTTATATTACGTATTTTTATGAACTTAATATTGAATTCATCCTAGCTTCACATAAAAGAAAATTCCAGTAGTGTGCCTGCAAGTTCTTTGCAGGGAAAGAACATGTGCAGACGTGTAGTGTAACTGGTGAGAAGCCTTTCTATTTTAGGAAGACAGATCAAAAACTACAAAGCCCAAAATGTAATTGGAGTAAATAACGTGCTAACCAGTACATAATACTTCCGTATTTTAAGGTTGCATTAGGATGAGTTAGTTTGCACTGTTAATAATAAATACATTCTTTTTTGAAGCTAAGCCTAACATTTGTACGCTGATTCTTGGGTGATACATAAATTGATATTATGACCAACTATAGGAGATCTGAATTCTCATTTTAGACTTGGTGGAAATTCTAGAGGGTGACTTAAGACCTGCAGATATTTGGGGTTTGCATCACACAATCACTGAATTCAGAGAAAGCCTTTTGTAATGTAGGACTCAGTAATTTTGGATGTTCTGGCAAAGAGATAACAGAAAACTGTCAAACGCCCATGTTTTGGGGAACTTGACTTTTTGCCACATTGGAGAGAAAGGATTTCTGTTTATGCAAATAATGGGATTGAAATCCCCACATGGGTTTATATTTAGGGGGCAGCTGCTGCTTTTACTTATCATAAGCAAGAATAACTGGTGGTTTTGGAACTGCACTTGCTTCACAGCTTGCCCCCAGATTGAGGAAGAGAGAAATCGCTGCCCTAATGTTTGCTTAATTGCCCTAATGTCTGCTTAATTGCTTTCCTGTCGAAAGACATAGGTGCCTGAAAGGCTTGAACATAACCTTTAAATAAACTAAATAATCACAAGTAAATAATTCAGTACCCAAGTAAAGGACCAAATGATAAATAAATTCAGATATGGTCAGATATTATCCCTTCTTGTGATATTGATATAATAATAGTATAGTTACCTATATAAATTAGGATCTATAAACTTGGCAGTGATTCTTCTGTGGGTTAGTTTTCAAGCAGCAGCTTGAAAAAAAATCGAATTAAATATTACGTGGAGTAATTAAATTCTAATTGCTGTTAAATCTATTAAATGTGTTTCAGAGTGTTCATATAGCTCAGATTTTTTTTTATTTAGAGAAATGTGTCCTGAGTGTAATTCTTTTTCCTGACTTCCATTGAGAAGGCTTAGTTCCTTGGATGCTAAGAGTATTTTGTTTTGGAGTTAATCTGAGGTAGTATGGAGTTTGTACTGTGGTTTCTGACTAACTTTATTGTTTGTACCATAATAAACCAAAGAAAAATACTTGAAATAAAAGGCTGCTGGAATAACACATGGAAGAGAAGGAAGAGTCCCTTTTTATAGTCGCGCCTTCTCCCTCCCTGCCCCCCAGCATCTGCTACCAGCTGTAATTATAGAGAGACAGGATGCTAGCCCAGGCAGACTTTTTCCTCCCAATCATAATGGTAGTTTTTACCTTACCCCCTCTGATGCTATAGGACTTTGATTCATGCTGGAATTCATTTGTATTTGCATGAAGATAATTCACTTCATCATAGCTTTGTTGTTGAGCTTAAGAGTCCAATTGCATAGATCTTGCAAGATAAGAACTTCATTTTCAAGTTGTTAACAGTTTGAATAATGGCTTAATTAAATATTAACATCATTATTGGGATGGAGGGGATAGTTGTTTAATTTCAAATGTAGAAGAGTTTGAAGAGCAAGAACATTGATAGTCTGTTTCAGATTAAGACTGATGCCTGTAATGTGTCAGTAGGTCTTTCACTGCAAATTTCGGTCCTCCTTTTTCTGACAATCTTTTTTTAATAGCAACAATTAGGTGTCATATTAACATGATTATTTTCAAATACTGAATTACAAAACCAGGAAATAAAAATAAAACCTGTTGATATATTCTTCTGCATACTCTTTGATATATTTGGATACTTGGTTTTTGTATTAGCAAATGTTTAAGTAGCAAATAGCCAAGATACTTCAAGATCGTGGCTGAGATTTGCAGGTAGTGGGTGCTTGCAGGTTTCTAGAGCACTGGAGATTTGCGGAAGTGACTGCTGTATCACTGCTTGGATGCTTCTCTTGATGTCTTTATAGGAGCTGATTTTTTTTTTTCATGTTTTTGCTTTATTCTTTGAGTATTTGATGTGTTTGTGGTGCATCTAGTTAAACGCTCCAAATGGCTAGTTATCTTGGAACTCTCACCTTCTACCTTGTAGATAAAATATGTGAATGTTGAGTTCTTACTAGAAACCTTTTTTAAAAAAAAATATGGTGGCGTTACTGTTCAATAGAAGACATTCTAGAAATCTAATTTTTAGCAATGTCAATGTCAGTAATTTTTCCTTTTTGACCCTTTTGCTTTCTTTTAACAAGATCCCCAGTCACTGTAGAGTAAAATGAGATTTTTTTTTTCTTTTTTTTTTTTTTTTAAATGTGGTAAAAAAAAAAAATCTTGTCAGATTGGACTCCAATGTTACAGTTGTTAAATGCTGGAGTAGTTGGTTATGTTATTTGCTGTGGTAACCCCTAGCTGTGTCTATTGTTTGGCTGGGATCATTGGCAAGCTGCAGATGCCTTTGGCCTGCAGACGGGAAGGATTGGCCGTCTACTGCAACAAGCTTTTGTCTAAGTGGGTGCACCAACACCATTTAGATGCTAATGTGATATAAGCTCGCTGTTTTGTACTAGAACTTGACTGCATCTCAGGAATGTGGCCTGTCTGGTTTTATGTTGGCTTCGGCATTAAAAGGGCCTACTGTAATTCATGTCTGCCAATCGATTAAAGCTGCAATTTTGTGTTTTATGGCTTTGATGTGCCAAAGGAAATTGTTGGGGTTGGTGGAGAATTACATACTTTTTTTGGTTCTCCCAGATTTTACCTGCTGATCTGTATGCTTCTTGTTTGCCATCTACGATTAGGGAAAAAAGTAAATTTGCTATGTGAAGCCATGTATGGTGTTAGCTTTACAGACAGCGTTGAACCATTTTTTCTTCTGTTCATGTTTGTTATATGGTGGGGTGACTAAATGCTGTCTGTATTGTTCCTTTCTGCTTTTCTTGCAAATATAAAGTGCAGTATATTTCTGTATTTTTAGCAGAGGTGTGACAGTTTTCTGTTGTTAGGCTATTTTCTGGTTCAGTGGAATACATATTCTGGTTCATGTTCTAGAGGTGGTGAATAAATGAATAACCTAGGCATAACAGTTATAGTACACTTAAGTCTAGTCACTGCATCTTAGCAGCAAGTTGCTGTATTTTGTGCAGAAGAAAAGGATGTGTGTATAGTGCAAACACGAATTTAAAAAGTAGCCCTGGGAATAAAATTTTCATAGGTCTGTTATGTATATGAATGCAGTACTCATCAGATTTTCTGTGCTGCGTTCTGCAAATATTCTTGTTGTAAAATAGAACCATAACTGTTTATTTTGTTTTCTGGAAACACAAGTTATTTAAGATTTTTTTTTTTAATGTGTTGAATGATAAGTTTCTTCAAGTTTTCATTACTGTATTAGGTGAAACATGCGTGGAGGGAGCACAGGGGAGGAAAACCGTAAATCTGGTTGGACTCAACTAGCGATTACTTTAGCAGATAAAACAAAATATGCAAATATCTCCTGAGCGCTCTTAAGGCTGATCTTTCAGACACTGACTGTCTGTATCCCTAGCCAAAAAAGGACATATGATAATTAGATTTTGGAGGACCATGTGCTGTTGCTACAGAGCTAAATATTAAAATGCAAGAAAGCAGACTACCACATGGCACAACTGATTTTTATGGCAGTTCATGTTAAAATGCTCTCTTTTTTATATTGCCTTTTAGGTTACCTAGGGTGAAACAAAATTACAGGCTTGGAGACTCTGGAAAAGCTCAGCATCAGCATTTGAGGTAAAAATGAACATACTGAAGTAATCTTGGGAGTGTCCTTCTTGTTAACTTTGTGGAACTGATTGGAGTAGAAATTTTCATCAAGATCCATTCTGCATTTAAGTTTTCAGTATTGATTTTAAAAAAATTGACTTCAGAATCTCTCTTTTTAGGTCTGGGAAAACTCATACTTTAGGTGAATATATTGTGTAAATATTTTAGAGCTTTGAGGACATTGTAGATCTGCTTAGATATGGTATTTTTGGTTTAAGTTGTAGTTGTATAGAATGACTAATATATCTATGAAATTCTTTGTCATGTCTTTCCTAATTTTACTTGTATAGCTAGATGTATTTTTATGCAAATCACCATCTTAATTGCACAATATTTTTACTTTTATCAAAAAACGTGTTAATGTACTTAGAAAGAAATGGTTATTTTTTTTCCATGAGTTTACTGTATTAATTGCAGCTTCAAATTGAAATACTGTACAGAAGTTTGAATTCTGATTTTTTTTTTTCTTTTTAAATGTTTAACTCAAGTGAAAAGAAAGTACATGTGCATGGAAAAAGCAGTACAATTGTACTGAATATAGTAAAATTATGTAGAACATACTACTCTTGTATTTCTCACGTGAACCAGTTATTAATATTAATCATAGTAACCTGTAAAGAGGATTAGGGAAGTTCGCTTTCCTTGCACATTTAAACTACCAAAAATTAGCTTTTAAATCACTCTTTTAAATTTTTATTTCTAATACTAAACTAAAATAATTCATGTTCAGGATGGACTTAAATAGTTCATTTTCTGTCAGCAAGTTACAGTGTGGGGTTGACACATCTAAATGTTTATAAGCAACTGAATTGCCACAATTAACCCTGCTATTGTAGTTCCCTTTTCAAACCATTTTTATAGTTCATAGGTTTTGTTGTTGTTTTTAAGAGCCGAAGCTTGCAAATTATGTGATTAATCCACAAGCTGATACCATGATGTCAAAATGCAGTTCGGGAAGCATAAACACAGAGACTGCGGAAATTAAAACGGTAAGACTATGCTTTGTAGTATGGGAGAAGCAGGTTTTTATGTATCACTTCACTGTATTTTCCTATTTTATATTTAAAGCTTCTTCAGGACCTTAGAGTAAAGCAACTTCTGTGTGTGAGGTTATAGAATTTTACTGTGAACTTCTTTGGAAAGAATAATGAAACTAGCTACTTTATTCTATCCATAGGTCGTTAAATAAAGCAATGCCAGAGATAAAAAGATGTTTGTCATGAAACACATGCTGTGATACTTCTTATGAAGCTGAATATGATTAGGAATGTATTCATTTTTTTGAAAGGATGTGTGTGTTTAAATATTTCTTGTGGATTTTGTATTCAGATGTGGTTGTGTTGGTGAAATACAATCAATTTAAAAAAAAAAAAAAGTGCGAAGAGAGGAGGTACGAAGAGTTGGAATTAGAATTAAATTTCTATGTTGTTCCAGATAGGAGATACAAAGTAAATGGTGAGGAAAGTAAATGACAGGTAAATTGTTAGGGCCTTAGTTTCAGTAGTATGCTTCAGTTTGAATTACGAGTTCAGCAAAAACAGGAAAAGAGGCTATCCGATTAAAGCTATGTAGAAGAAAAATTGATATGTAGTTTGATAACATAGGCAAGACAGATGTATCTAGTTTCCCTGGTCCTCACCTTGCCTTGCATCTTAGGTGCCGTACACTTTACGTTTTAGCTTTTGTCCTCTGTGTTAAGGAGGTGAAAGAAGAGGAATCTGCATAGCACCAGTTCTGCACCACTGATTAAGCAACTACATAGTTAGGACTGTTGTACAGGGCCTTATACACATAATTTTAAAAAATGAAATAGTTTGTCCCAGAATCTGGCTGCATGTCAGTATTTGTTAAAAGAAAAACATCCCCTTTCTAAGCTTTTATTCTGAATGCCTCGTACTGTTGTCACACTAGATATACTAGAAAACTGATTTTTGTTTTCACATTTTATTTCTGTACTGGTAAATGCCCTACAGCCCATGTATGTTATGCTGGTATATAGTGGTATAATCCTTTTGGTTTAGAGACTGTTACAACGTACAGCAGCATAACTTTGGTGTGAACTGTGTCTTGCTGGCTCTGTTGGTAGAGCTAGACTAATTACAACGGAAAGCGTTTATTAGGCTTTTGCCTCAAATCCAGGTTTGGTCATACTGGTGACTGAACACCAGATGAGGGACTTATGGGTTTGTGCGTTTTTCTGAGCCTGTTAAGTGTCATGTTGTACTCCATTTCTCTCCTATATACAGACATGTAGGAGGAGTCTGCCAGGAATTCCAGCTCTTAACTATACTGTACTGCTTGTAAAAATGCTTCAGAAGCAGTTCGTTCAAATGTAGAGCCTCAGTGTAATCTTCATTTAATAAGCTCTTTAATGAAACTTTTATGAACAATAGAAAGCAGCCTTTGCTGCTTTGCTATGTCTTACTGTGCTATTAGAGGCTAGCGTTCTGCTTTTGCTGTTGGACTGGTTCTGTATCAAAAAAATAGAACAAATAAAATTCTTGTAGATCAGGATGAACATTTACAATTAATATTGATGATTGTGCTAGGGAAACCAGTGAATCTTGTTCTTATAGGAATGCTTACATTTGAGCTTTGTAAGCATTTATGCATTCTGTTTGCCCTTCTTTAAAGGGAACAGATCTGAAATACGGTTTTGGGTTTTTTTTTTTCTCTTTAAGAATATTGTAAGACCAAATATAAAAACTGCTGTTAGGCAAACTTTGAAGGATAACAGATAAGGAATGTCTCATGCAGCTGTGTTGTATGTTAAAGATAGCATAATATAAAAGAGATTTCTGATTCATCTTATTGAGTAATATTGTTTGACAGTATTTCCTTACTTAGACCTTCTGGGCTGAATGATGTTGTTTAGAAACTTTGAATTCTGAGTTAGGAGCAGAAATGTCAATGCTTAATTTTTAAAGTATCCTAGATATTGGCTGCTGAATTAAGTTGGGGGGGATGGGGACACAACGACATGACATTTCCCATGAAGATGAAACTTTTTCACTTGTTTCTGAGATGTTTGAGTTTTGGGCTTTTTTTTTTTTTTTTTTTTCCAAATAAAAACTGGGTGTGTTTGGTTTGGGCTTTTTAAGTTCTTTAAGAGAACTGAAGTTACAGAAGTAATACTCACAAAATACACTTTTGTAATGCTTTTGGACTATCACAGGAAAAGTCAAATCCTTTTAAAAAGTACACTTTTAAAAGCAGGTTTAGAAACCAGGCGATGTAAGAATCTTGTATCTTTAACTTAACTTGGGCAAAAACAACTCTCGCCACTGAATGTTTATAGTGTAAGTAGAAGTCACTTTACTGCAGACTTCTGCAGTAATTGGTATAGAACATCCTCAGCGAATATTTTACATTTTGTAAATTAACATTTAATTAATTTTCTACTTTGTATTTTATATTTGTAATATTTTATGGTTTTCTTTTTATTTGTTCCTCTATTATCCAAGTAAGAATTTTCTGCATTAGATCTTTCAGCAAGTCAATGTTTCATGTAGCATTTGGACATAAAACTTACTATAAAGAATGCGATATTCACACTATTTAGGTGTTCACGTAAGAGAATATTCAAGCAGCAAGATTCTATTCATATTTTTTGTACAGATTGTGATTTGTTTACTTTAGAGTAAGTGGATTTTTTTTTTTCTTACCCCTTGAGACTAACTTTTTTTTTGGCTGACGCTGAGCGTGTTTTTAGAGAATAAATTAGACATTCCTGGACAAAGACGAAAACCTACAGCATTAGCAATAATTTTTGTATCACAAGGATTATGCTGGGTACAAATTTACAAATAAACATTGGTGAAGAAAGCAGATGAAATATATTGTGTATGGCAGTAATACATTTTTCTTGTTAATAGGAGATAGTTGTAGTTTTGCATTAACTTGGTATGAATATAGCACATACTATGCAAGCAAATGGTGGTAGAAACTTGAAAGATGTATCCCCAGGGATCTAGTCTCTTCTCTGTTTACTTCAGAGTGTCATTCTGTAAATGTTTTAAACAGTCCTTGGAACAGGACTAGATCCAGGATGTCTTACTTCAGGTGAGTGCCCTACTTGGTTTGGCTTGTATTCCTTAGTGTTTCCTTGAAATTTTTTTGTGCACCAAGGGACTTCTTCAACTTGAATATAGTCCTGTGACTAAAAAAACCTACACCACAGTTACAGAATTATTGTAGACAAGAAGAAACCGCTATTAAATGTTGCTGGCTGTTCATTTCCAACCTTGTGCCCTTCTGAAATAAAGTTCTTTAAATGATAGAACAAGGGATTAGTTTTAATTTTCTGCAGTTTACTGTCTGTTCACATAAATCTGCATTAAAGTAAGGACATCAAGTTGTGGATTTTGCTGTTAAAATTATCAAGATTGATGGCCATAAAACTGGACTTTTCAGTATTATTTTAGTAGAACGGATAAGCTTGGGCACTGTGCTGCTTTCTCCAGCTTCTGTAACCTAGTCTAAAGCCACAGGAAGCAGGACTTGTTTCCTGTGTTTATCCCTCCATATTCAGCTTCAGCAAGTTCTTATAGTTTCTTGTTCTATCAATTTTCAAAATAACGCAGTGGTTAAAGATAGAACATCTTAGCAGGTGTCTTTGTTACTGTGCTGGTTTGGGCTGGGATAGAGTTAATTTTCTTCATAGTAGCTGGTATGGGGCTATGTTTTGTATTTGTGCTGAAAACAGTGTTGATAATGCCGAGATGTTTTTGCTACTGCTGAGCAGAGCTTACAGAGTCAGGGCCTTTTCTGCTTCTCAGCCCACCCCACCAGCGAGTAGGCTGGGGATGCACAAGAAGTTGGGAGGGGACACAGCTGGGACAGCTGACCCCAACTGACCAAAGGGATATTCCAGACCATAGGACGTCATGCTCAGCATATAAAGCTGGGGGAAAAAGAAGGAAGGGGGGGACTTTTGGAGTGATGGCATTTGTCTTCCCAAGTAACGGTTACTTGTGATGGAGCCCTGATTTCGTGGAGATTTCTGAACACCTGCCTGCTGATGGGAAGTAGTGAATGAATTCCTTGTTTTGCTTTGCTTGCGTGCACGGCTTTTGCTTCACCTGTTAAACTGTCTTTATCTCAGCCCACAAGTTTTCTCACTTTTACCCTTCTGCTTCTCTCCCCCATCCCACTGTGAGGGAGGTGAGTAAGCAGCTGCGTGGTGTTTGGTTGCTGGCTGGGGTTAAACCATGACAGTTACTCACAGTGGCTGAGCAGGACTAGTTTGGGATTTTTTCTCTTTCCCTGTTAGCTAGTTTCAGTTAGCTAGGTTCAGTTGACTTCTGTCCACAAATTCTGAACACATGTAAGTACATCTCAAATGTTTTCAATTTAAAATCTGTTCTTCAAGTAGATGTGTTTTTTCCCTTTTTATTTCTAGATGGTCCTGTACTGCTTTTCTTTTATCGAAGAACTTGATATTCTTCTTGCTGTTGAAATACTTAGAATGATACAATTACTTCATTATTCTGGCTTACTCCCGTAATAACGTTGACATTGATCTTGTCAGATCTCATATACTTCCAATACAAATAATACAAATGAAGACTAGGAGACTTTAGCACAGCAAGAAGTAGCATTGATGGTTTAGGGAGGAGAACTTTTTCTTTTTACCCGAGTTAGCATACAGTGGGAGGGAATTTAAGCTACTTCAAGTGTGTTCTGCCTCATGCGAGCTTAACTCTGTTATTTTGCTAATTCATAGAACTATAGAATGCTTTGGATTGGAAGAGACCTTAAAGATCTTCTAGTTCCAACCCCCGTGCCATGGGTAGGGACACCTTCCACTAGACCAGGTTGCTCAAAGCCCCATCCAGCCTGGCCTTGAACACTTCCAGGGATGGGGCATCCACAACCTCTCTGAGCAACCTGTTGCAGTGCCTCACTACCCTCACAGTGGACAATATCTCCCTCATATCTAATCTAAATCTACCCTCTTTGAGTTTAAAGCCATTCCTCTTGTCCTTTCAGTACATGACCTTGTAAGAAGTCCCTCTCCAGCTTTCCTGTAGGCCCCCGTTAGGTACAGGAAGGCTGCTATAAGGTCTTCCCAGAACCTTCTCTTCTCCAGGCTTAACAACCCCAACTCTCTCAGCCTGTCTTCATAGGAGGGGTGTTCCAGCCCTCTGATCATCTTCATGGCCCTCCTCTGGACTCACTCCCAACATGTCCATGCCTTTCTTCTGTTGGGGGCTCCAGAGCTGAATGCAGTACTCGAGGTGGGGTCTTATGAGAGCAGAGTAGAGGGGCAGAATCACCACCTTTGACCTGCTGGTTACAATTCTTTTGATGCAGCCCAGGGTACGGTTAGCTTTCTGGGCTGCAAACACACATGGCTGGGTCATCCTGAGCTTCTCATCAACCAACACCCCTAAGCCTTCTCCACAGGGCTGCTCTCAATCCATTCTCCGCCCAGCCTGTATTTGTGCTTGGGATTGCCCTGACCCATGTGCGGGACCTTGTACTTGGCCTTGTTGAACTTCATAAGGTTTGCACAGGCCCACCTCTCAAGCCCACCTCAAGGTCCCTCTGGATGGCATCCCTTCCCTTCAGTGTGTCGACCACACCACACAGCTTGGTGTCATTGGCAAACTTGCTGAGAGTGCACTCAATCCCACTGTCTGTGTTGCCGACAAAGATGTTAAACAGCGCTGGTCCCAATACCAACCCCCGAGGAACACCACTTGTCCCTGGTGTCCGCTTAGACATCGAGTTGTTGACCGCAACTCTTTGAGTGCTACCATCCAGCCAGTTCCTTATCCACTGAGTGGTCCATCCGTAAAATCCATGTCTTTCCAATTTAGAGACAAGGATGTCATGCAGCACAGTGTCAAATGCTTTGCACAAGTCCAGGTAGGTGACATTAGTTGGTCTTCCCTTATCCACCAGCACTGTAACTCCCTTGTAGAAGGCCACCAAATTTGTCAGGGACGATTTGCCCTTAGTGAAGCCATGTTGGCTGTCACCAATCACTTCCTTATTTTCCATGTGCCTTAACATAATTTCCAGGTGGATCTGCTCCATGATCTTGCCAGGCACAGAGGTGAGACTGACTGGCCTGTAGTTGCCCAGGTCTTCCTTTTTTTCCCTTTTTAAAAATGGGGGTTATGTTTTTCCTTTTCCAGTCTGTGGGAACTTCCCTGAACTGCTGCGACTTCTCAAATATGATGGACGGTGGTTTAGCCACTTCATCTGCCAGTTCCCTCAGGACCTGCGGATGTATCTCATCCTTTAGGTTCTTAGGGTGGTCTTGAACCTGATCTTGTCCTACACTGGGCAGTTCTTCATTCTCCCGGTCCCTGCCTTTGCCTTCTGTGAGTTGGGTGGTGTAGCTGGAGCACTTGCCAGTGAAGACTGAGGCAAAAAAGTCATTGAATACCTCAGCCTTCTCCATATCCCAGGTAACCAGGTCTCCTGTTTCCTTCCGGAGGAGAGCCCACATTTCCTCTAGTCTTCCTTTTATCACCAACATACCTATAGAAGCTTTTGTTATTGCCTTTGATGTCCCTGGCCAGATCTAAGTCTGTCAGGGGTTTGGCTTTCCCAACCTGATCCCTGGCTGCTCAGACAATTTCTCTGTGTTCCTCCCAGGCTGCCTGTCCTTGCTTTCACCCTCAGTAGGCTTCCTTTTTGTGTTTGAGTTTGTCCAGGACCTCCTTGTTAATCCATGCAGGCCTCCTGGCGTTTTTGCATTTCCTATTTGTTGGGATGCGTTGCTCCTGATCTTGGAGGAGGTGATCCTTGAATATTAACCAGCTTTCTTGGGCCCCTCTTTCCTCCATGGCTGTATCCCATGGTACTCTGCCAAGCAGATCCCTGAAGAGGCTAAAGTCTGCTCTCCTGAATATGGTAGTGAGCTTGCTGTGCGCCCTCCTCGCTGCCCTAAGGATCTTGAACTCCACCATTTCATGGTCACTGCAGCCAAGGCTGCCTGTGACTCGCATTCCCCACCAGCCCCTCCTTGTTGGTGAGAACAAGGTCCAGCATAGCACCTCTCCTCCTTGGCTCCTTGGAGAAGCAAGTTATCATCAACGCATTCCAGGAACTTCCTGGATTGCTTATACTCTGCCGTGTTGTCCCTCCAACAGATACCGGGGTGATTGAAGTCCCTCCTGAGGATGACCAGGGCTTGTGAAGGTGAGGCTGCTCGTATCTGTCTGTAGAGGACCTCATCTGCTCCGTCTTCCTGGTTGGGTGGCCTGTAACAAATCCCCACTACATTGTCACCTGTCCCTGCCCTCCCTTTAATCCTACCCATAAGGTCTCGGTTGGCTTCTCATCCATCCCCAGGTGGAGCTCCATGTAGTCCAGCTGGTCATTGACATAGAGGGTGACAGCCCCTCCTCATCTCTCCTGCCTGTCCTTCCTAATGAGCCTGTATCCTTCCACTCCAACACTCCAGTCATAGCAGCCATCCCACCGTGTCTCAGTGATGCCAGTAAGATGATAGCCCTGCAGGTATGCGCAGTTTATCATAGCTAAATTCTATTTTTTTTTTTTTTTTTTTTTTTTTTTTTTTTAGATTGCAGGGTAATAACGGTATGATTAACAGTGGCAGGCAATGTTGTTTTGCTTGTGCTTACTTTTAAAGTTACAAATGCGTATGTACTACTTCCTTTGAAGTTCAAAGGTTTTTTTGAGAATGCTTTTTGATCTCAATGAGATGATTGTACTTTAGGGCAGGTCTTTCATGAAGATACACAAACCAAAATTGTAGTTGAGAGTATATGTTGTTTCACAGCTCTTCCAGATCAAGCTGCAACCATATGTAAGTATGAATCCCCTTGCTTCTTGCAGTGGGGTAGCTAGCCTAATATCACTGTCATGAAGTGTGTAGCAAAGGAGATATGCTTATTTGTGAATATTAGATCCTATACTTGTTTCTTGTTAACAGCCTTCTCAAGGTTGGTTTTCTTTCCTTAATTTCCTCCTGGTGATGTGATATAGGTATTTTATATGTTTTCAAAGTTGTATTTATGATTTGGAAAAAAAACAAAATAGGTGGAACAGTAAACGAAGAGGAGGCACTGCTGATGTAAAGTGATTTATAAAACTGAAGTGGCTGGGCTTAGATACAAGAATGATTGGGGAATTGACTTTAGCTTTTATTATGCAAAAGGTTTGTTTTGGTTTTTTTCCTGGTCCCTTCTAGTCTTGAGCAATTATGATAGCTGTGACCAGGGCTCATTTTAACAAAGCAAACGCTTGTGTTTCACATGAGTTGCTATATGTAAGTAGAGAAGCATGCCTGAGACCATTTCAACAGAATACTGTAGTCACGATAAAGATTTTTGTATCAAAGGATTTTTTTTCATGTTACCGACTAGCGTGTTACTCAGTGGAATATAAAAAGAGAAGCTAGATATATTGAAGTATTAAAGGGGAGCTTCATCTATAAGCTGGGGTGGGGCAGTCAGGGACGACACACATTTCCCTATGTTTTCTCCCTTCTCCCCTGCTCTCATATACCTAAGCTGTTAGTTCATACGAAAGCTTCACTTATGTTAGCAGTGCCCAGAGTTTCCAGATGCTTTCTACCAGTGGCTGGGGAATATTGTGTATTATGCTACTGTCCTTGCCATGTGACAGATTTCATTTGATTAGTCACATACTGATTAACATCAGTACGTTTGATGTGCAAATGCTCAGTAGGTCAGAATGTCAAGGATGATCATCTTCGCTACATGCAACTATATAGCACATACACAACTTTCCTGTTGGTTGTCTCCCGTGACCCAGAGCGGTGGAGTCCCAGTGGAGGAACAGCCATGAAGCCACTAGTTCCAAAGAGGGATTGAACCAAAACATCTCTTATTTGTGCCAGATTTGAATGCTCTATAAAGTTACTAATTGAATTGTTAGAATAGAACCTGTATGTGCTTGTACACATTGTTTGAAATGTACAAAACCAATTTAAAAATCTATATGAGTCTTTTTGTATTATAACTGAAATGAGTAATGATATATTACTGATTTTATGATGTGTGTAGACTATGTTGTTTTCTATTTGCAGCTAAATAAAGCAATATAATTGATCCATTTTATTTATTTAGATAATCTGAAAGAGTCAGGCTGAAATGGTAGCTTAGGTTACAGGACTGAAAAAGTAAATAAGATTTGCATGAGTTTGGAGATTCATTCAAAAGCAACTGAAAAAAAAAGTCAGTTGAAATGTCAAGAGCATTCTTTAGTATGTCCTGTGAAAATGTACATTCATTCCTTTGTTTTTTTCCTAAACATTTGAATAAATCTTTTCTTTTTGGAGTCTTCTCACCCTGACAGTTTCTGTGAAGCTCAGATTAAAATACCAGACAAGATTCCAGCAATATCATCACAGTTCTCTTAGTAAAGAAATCCTGTTTTTGATGGAGGGGAAACTACATTGATTGCTGAGCCAAAGACCCAGAAGTTACATTTACCCTCTTTCACTAAGTAGCATTTACTACTGAATGTTTGACTTCAAAAGAGAAATAATTATTTATTATGGAACAGAACAATGATACTTCAACTTAACCACACTGTCCTTCAGGACTCCCCCTGTTCCTTTGGAAAAACTGAGACAAAGCTCTATCTCTGACTACTTTCTATGAAGTGGGATTACTTCTGCATGAATCTGCAAGAGGAGTGACCATGTGATTCAATGTATTGCCTTCTCTTTATTTTACAAGATATACCTGAGATGGAAAACTAGAGAGAATTGGTTTAATCTCTTTTGTCAGAGCTTCCCATAGTTATTTAATACTAGTTAAGTTAGAATATAAATCAGTGTTTAGACATGGCCCAAATTATAATATTTAACTTAAAAATGTGAATATACCACGAAGAGCTACAATGTTTTATTAATTGAAGACTATGTTAAATAAAATTTCATCTTGGTACAAAAATAAATGAATACTTTTAAATTGTACTGCTGTATTTGTAATCTCTCAAAGCAGCTATTTCTCATAACCATTAGTGGTTAATATTTTGTATTAGATATCATATCATACTTTTCTTAGTTTTTTGTTCCCTACTGCACATTTGCAAAACTTAACCAACTTTACTGTTATATAGAAAAGCAAGGACATTTCTATGCAATAGGATGATAATTAGCTTTTCCTCATGAATTTCTAATGAATGATTATATTTGAAAGCATTGTCATTTTTATGTATTTCGCATTTTGAGATTGATGCTAAAATGAATATAGAGCATCTAGGAATTTTGAGGAAGACTAACTTTTGAAAATACTGTTTTGTTGACTCGGGTACATATCTGATTTGAAGGGAGGAGCTATTCAAAATGTCTTAGATTTGATGCGCTATGTTTGTGTTGCACTTCAGCAATAGTTTTCTATATCGCTGGGCCTTAATCAGTTTCCCTGTGCAAGGTAGATTTGATTTTTTTTTTTCTTTTTTTTTTTTTTACCTTGATCATTCCTGACAGATAGCAAACACTTTAAAAAAACACTGAGTGATGAGGACTTCATAGTCTTAGTAGGAAAGTGTTTTCCATTGTGTAATTCTCATCAAGTTGTGAATGGTTGATTTGTTTATCATTTAGAATATCTTTCTGGAAGTTGCTGGTTAACCTGATAAGGGTCCTTTTCTCCATTAGTCCGTATCAGAGTCATCAGCAATTATTTGTAATACTTCTGCCAGTTCCTTAAATAGATAACCTTATCAGAATCTGTTGATTTGAAAATACTGATGTTCTTTTGTAGTTATTGTTCTTTCCCTGCTGATTAGGATGAAGTTCCTCTTGCATGTGTATATGTAAAGCTTTAACTGTCCATAGGGACTTTCTGGTTGGAAAGAAAAATGGAAAATGTGATACTTATGCCTGTGCTCTAGAAAATCAATCTTTTTCTTTCTTGAAGTAAAGCTAAAAGAGCTTTATTTTTTTTTAATTTGTTTTTAAAGATATTTTAAATGGTATTCTGTCAGAACATAAATGGAACTCTATTCTGAAACGTATTTGCATAAATCCAAATGCCTAGAATGAGCTTTGCTGTGTAAAGTACATCTCCTTTCGAATTTCTTTGGTACTTTGATAAACACACATCTTTAAGTTGAAAAGTGCCTATAAATTTAAAATTAACATTTTCTGCTGAAAATAGTATGACATTTAGCACTTAGTGGAAGTAAAATCAAGTAATGTCCTTTTCTTAGAATAAATTTTCTCTTCTTGCTTTATATTGTGACTGTATCTAATACTGTTTCTTTTTCTTCTCATAGTAGGCTGTGCTGGAACAAAAATGCAATGAAAGAAACACTGGATGAATGAATGAAAAGCCCTGCTTTGCAATCCCTCAGCATGGCGGGACTGCAGCTCATGACCCCTGCTTCCTCCCCAATGGGTCCATTTTTTGGACTACCATGGCAACAAGAAGCAATTCATGATAACATTTACACACCAAGAAAATATCAGGTACTAGTGATAATACTAATACAGTAATGTCAAGAAAAAGTAAAATTAAATCCATTAACTTAATAGAAAAAGAACCAGAGCAGCTGGAGAATGTGCAGTGTTGCACACAGTCAGTCTAGGCATGTCTCAGCTCCACCTGTTGGGAGTCTTTAGCATGGCCATGTTCTACATTTGTAAGACCCTCTATTCTCTCTTCTCAGTTTGCTCTAATGAGCAGAACAACTTTTAACCAGAGTATTCTCTTGCTGCTCTCTGCAAAATGCTGTTAGGGACAAATACAGAAAATATTACACTGTGCATATTGATTGTATGCATACAATCACATCTCCTTCCCCCTCTGACCTTCTGTCTCCTACATGGTGAATCTTGATTTTTGGTTCACATACTGGTCAAAGCAGCTCAGTAATGTCAGAAACCCCATTGGAGCACTCTGATTTTCATTTTGTTATGCAAACCTGTTTCTGAGTCCTAGAATTTCAGTTCTCTTTGCACTGCAGAGGTGCCTGAAAGCTAGCATTTGGTAAGTCTTACTGAAAAGCTTAGATCACCTTGACATAATATACTTGTTTGTTTGGCTGAATTGATGTATACAGTTAGATTTAAAAGGTCTAGCTTCTTTATTCGCACAATGTATCTAGCAACAGAAGTGTCTATTAAAAAGATATAGCTAGAAAGGTACTTAAAATAGTAGCAAATTGTGATACTAAAGGATTTTAGATTTAGAAGATAGACTATATAGGGTGTATTAATATTTTTGGAAAGAATATGACAAGACATTGTTGTGAAAGAGATGTATTCTTTGGCACTGGAAAGATCTCTAGGGATACTGCTGACTTGTCTGTAGTTTATTTACCACTTGTGTTATATTTTTTTTTTTGTCAGCTTTTTCACTGCATTGCTGCAAGTAAGGACATTATTATTTTTTAAACCTAGGTTGAACTGCTTGAAGCAGCTTTGGATCATAATACAATAGTCTGCTTAAACACTGGCTCAGGGAAGACTTTTATTGCAGTACTACTCACTAAAGAGCTGTCCTATCAGATCAGGGGAGATTTCAACAAAAATGGAAAAAGAACTGTGTTCTTGGTCAACTCAGGTAAGAGGAAAAGTATACTAAGTTCCTGAACGTGCTGCTAATATTTCCATGGAATATTCCTTAATAGAAGTTGTGTGAAAGCAAATTTGGGAGAAGCTTTTGCATAAAGTCTTCCAACAGCAAAGATGCTAAACTGATTAAAGAACGTGATGCCTTTCATCTTTTGTTTATGATCCATTCAATACAACCTGTTTATCTCTGTGACATCTTCTGTTTCCTGGTTTAAAATTAAGACATTGACTCTGAAGTGCAGTTTAGTTACCAATCTGTTTCCTTGCTGTGGTTTTATATGGAGGCATTTGCCCTGTACACCTAGTTCAACATTAGTCTAAGCTAAAGATCATGTTATGAAACACAGTGCTAGGTAATATGACAGGCATCTTGAAAATTAATGTATGAAGAGATATTTATGTGATTGAGATTTTTTTTGTATTTTTTTTCTTAAGCAAATCAAGTTGCTCAACAAGTGTCAGCTGTCAGGACACATTCAGATCTTAAAGTGGGAGAGTATTCAAGTTTAGAGATAACTGAATCATGGACAAAAGAGAAGTGGAGTCAGGAATTCTCTAAGCATCAGGTGATGTATTAAGTGTAAACTATAAAAATAAGCAGAGTCTACAGTAAGTTAGGCTTGATCAGAAGTGATACTTTCTTCCAGTTATATGTTAACTTATTTCCTAAGTGAAATTCAGCATATTGGTATTAGTTGTATATGAATTTTGAGGCAAAACATGTATAGAGCTTCTCAGGTTGTTTTAAAAAGCTGTCCTTTTAATCCTTTGTTTTCAGTCTCCCTGACTTGTGGTTCACTATGATGATGATTGCAGAAGAAATTTTGAGTGTGCATAGTGTACTTTAAATGCCATTAAAAGATGTTTAAATATTAGGTAATAAAAAAGATGATAAAATTGAATGTTTTTTGGGGATGCAGCACATTCTCTTTGGCATGCATTTTATTTCTGCCTTTTTGGGTACACTGTTTCTCTCTAGTTCTCTTTTTAGATAGAAAATTGCATTTTGTTTCTGCCTTTTTGGGTACACTATTTCTCTCTAGTTCTCTATTTAGACAGAAAATCAGTAGTTTTAATGGTGACATTTTCCTTGGTGGTTCTTGGACCCTTTCTGTTACAATCTTTTTTCCATGCTGACCTGAGTATCTTGCAGTAATGCAAATATTTGTAATTTCTGGGGTTTTCTGTCCAGTATTTAATAGTGGCCTATGTTAATAGTGGAAGTGTTACTATACTTGGTGGAGTTCAAAGTTATCGTAAAAATAGTGCATAATTTTATCAAGGAACTTAACTCTTTATCTGTGATAATATACAAGAATGAGTTTTCCTTTAAAAAGAATTGTGATAACATCCTGCCTTTCTGTTGTAGCTGCAGGTGGTTATGAGTTTATGAAGAATTATCTTTCTTGCCAGAGGCATGATGATGGGACACATCAGGGACACTAACTTGTTATGGACTTAATGACATTTGTTCTGTGTAGTCTGGCTGGTGTTGATATTGTCTGTTTGTTGTATTACTTCTTTTTTTTTTTTTTTCCTAGGCATGTGACATATAAAACCTTCAGACAGATTACTTTCTCAAGTAGAGAATGTTTTATTCTCTTTTGTCCTTACCTGGTCTATGTAGATGAATAGTAGCCGATATTTGCTAATACTGTCTAGCAAGACCTGCAGAAGGCTTTCCTTGACCTAAGCCAGCTTGTAATTTTCTTATACTGACACCTTTGTTTTTTTTTTTTTTTCCTTTTAATCTAGGTTCTGGTTATGACATGTCATGTTGCTTTGACTGTTTTGAGAAATGAGTATTTATCCCTGTCAAATATTAATCTTCTGGTGTTTGATGAGTGCCATCTTGCAATCCAGGATCACCCATACCGTGAAATTATGAAGGTGGGTTTCTGTTGCATGATGTTCTAATATTTGGTTGAGGAGGAGGAGTGAGGTGGGAGGGCTGGAGAAGTGGGAACTATTTAAGGCAGCTTTTGCTACAAAGGAAAAATATCAGTGGAGCCATATTTTAGCATGTTCTGGGACTGTGAAATTATTATAATGAATTTAAGACTTCAGTGATATCATAAGATAGAAAAATATTGTGTTCACTGTATTTTGTGGTGGAGATCAAAGAAAACTTTGGCATTAACAGAAAAGAGAAGCTAAATTTATGGAATTAGGGGAATTTTGTAAATTCATTGACAAAATATATGAGTTTGGGAATGGGATGCACTAATCAGTTTTTATTATTTTAAAATACTGATTTCTATAGATGTTTGCAGGGCTCTTTGAGGGTATTCTTGGCTCCCTGTGATATTTGGCTTATACAATATGAGAAACCTGTATAATAGATGTCTTTCCAAATCTCTCTTCAAGTTTAACCAGAGCATATGTCTTTTATTTTTTTTAGATGATACTTTAGTTTTTACATGGTGTGGAAGTATTATGATATGTGTGTTGTAAATGTGGCAAGGATACTCTGTGCTATGCTAACTGTTTATTTCTTTATATTTTTTCACATTGTAAATATTTACCTTTAAAGATGATTGCTGTTAAATTGTTACTCGATTTCTACTTTAACTTCCAGTTGATAGAATAGAAAATATTCATTCAATGTTTGGTTCATTTTCCACCACCTACTATTGAAATACTAGTTTCCACATAAGCATCTAATTTTGCAGTCTGCTAGCTTGATGGTAGATTTGCAATAGTTAAGGTATTTAATTCTGTTTTACTTCACAGATCTGTGAGGATTATCCATCTTGTCCTCGAATCTTGGGATTAACAGCTTCCATTTTAAATGGGAAATGTGATCCTGCCGAGTTAGAGGAGAAGATCCAGAAACTGGAGAAAATTTTAAAGAGCAATGCTGAAACTGCAACTGATTTGGTGGTCTTAGACAGGTATGTTGTACAGTTATGGCTGTTAAATTGATGCCTACATTTTCATTTTGGCTAGAAGAATAAACCAGTAGAAATACTTGCTCTCTTAAATTTTAGGAAAGTTTATGTGTATGTGATGCCATTACTTCTATTTGTGCTGGGGAGGGAATGTTAAATTGCGTTTTGAGTAACCAGTGTTGAAGTACATCTTTCCTTAAAGTTAGGTCAAAGGCTGATTGGCCTTGGTATTCAGAGATTCTCTGTAGTTAAAAAAAAAAAAAACAAAACCAACAAATGAAAACAAAAAAGCAATAAAACAACTAACCACCACCACCCCCCAACCCAATCAAGCCAAAAAACCCAACCAACAACAAAAAACCCCATGCCAACCCCCCCCCCCCCCCCCAACCAAAAAATTCACGTTACACAACGTATTTCTGAACCTGTAAAATGCACTGTCTTATGTTTGGAGAGTAACTGGTTCATGTTCAGTGTGTGCCATAATGTTGCTATTTAATTTAGGAAAATGTTGCAACAGCCATAGTACAAGATATTCTTAATGCCAGAAAAGTTGCATGATTTTTTTTTAGTTCCCCCCTCCGCCCCTGCCCCAGGAGTAGCCTGGGTTTAGAGGCTGATGAAAGACAGGGAGATGTGAGGGAGCAGTAAAACCAATATTGAAGTAGCAGAGCAATAGCAGAGCAAGTGGGTCTTTTCCTGTATGTTCTTACAGAATGTAGAATCCGGTGAATGATGATTTGTTGTAGAGGAAAATTAGTGTGAAATGATTCATGTGCACCATGTTTTCTTGCACCGGCTGTACTGATGAACTGAGTTTCAGACAAAGTCAAAGATGGTTATTTCATGTTCTGAAACAGGTGTTTTGTGGGTGTGTTTTTTAAAGGCATTTTTCTGAACTTGAGTGAACCATTGCTTTTAAGAATTTCTCACTCATAGCTCTGTCATTCAAGAAGAGTAATTACTTGTGTAAGTGTGTATATATAGACCTAAACTGACATTATGTGGATTGTATTTGGCATATCAAAAGAGTACAGTTTGGAAAAACAAAAGTGAAGATGGTGGTCAAGTAAATTCAATCTGCTTTGCCTTAGATTTTTCCAATATTTGAAATTAATATTAGTGTTATTAACCTCCTTTTTAGGGAGTGTATTAGAAGGAATGGTATTTTAGAATGAAGTATTTGGGGTGGTGAGGTATTTTACTTTGAAATATTTAACTGTGTAACTATTCATCATTATTAATTCATGGTGGGGAAAGAAATGTGCTTGAATATACTTCATGTTGCTGTTGTTATTTGATGTATAACCTTAACAGGCTGAAATAGCTCTGGCTTTGAGAAGCTTTGTTTAACTTGATCTTTGCCCTCAATTAAGATATACTTCTCAGCCATGTGAGATTGTTGTAGACTGTGGACCATATACTGACAAAAGTGGGTTGTATGGAAGATTATTAAAGGAATTGGATGAAGCGCTTACTTTTCTAAATGACTGCAACATATCTGTACATTCAAAAGAAAGAGATTCCACCTTAATTTCTAAGCAGGTAAGGACATTAAGCTATGTGAAAAACCTGGGCAATAGAAATCTTACTGCTGTGTTTCTTTGCCATGTATGTTACGTTACTGAAACTTTCTAAGCTAGCCAACCTAGACTATCTGAGCAAAAAGACTTCTGATTTTTGTACTCACTAAGAGTGCAGGTCTTTCCATAAATGAGTGGGGCATGAATGTCAACCATTGATTAGACCTTTATCTAGTCTGAGATTCAAATTTGCTTAAGGCAGTAAAATAATTCTGCACCCTGATGTTGTGGGTCCTTACTTCTGAAGTCAAGAATTTGATGCCTTTGTGATCTCTCATGACCTTTGAATAATTGAGTACAGAAGAGGAAATAATGCCTCGGGAAGTATTTGGAAAAACTGTACCCAGGTGTATTAAAGGATGATAAAGTAAGAATTCAGGCAAAAATTCCAGCCATAGATCTACAATTTCTACAATTTATCTTAGAGCAATATTGGACTAGTGCCACACCTTGCTGGAATGGAATTTGAGCCTCAAGCTTGCCCCTAACTTTTCATGTGTTTGCCTCTATGTTGTCATGCGAGATGGCAGAGTAGAGGCCAGAAGGCATGGTGTATTGAGTAGGGACCTGTGACACATGGGGTTAGGGCAGCTTTTTTTCCCTCTTGGGCTTTGTGGTTTGGAATTGCCTCCTGAGGTACAACTATTTAGGTATGTAAGTCTTTGATTAACAAGAAGTCAGCAGTGAGTCACATTTCTATAATAGTCCATGAGGAAGTTGGAGAACGTATTTCTTTCTTCAGCCCAAAGTATTCCAGTTTCCTTCAACATTCTTAGAAACCCAGCACTCTGATGCTGTCCAGAAAAAGATTATTTGGGCCAGAGGGAAGGATGATACATAAGGCAGCCTATCACAGCTGCATGGAAAAAGAAACTCCTGGTTACTTTTGTGCTAAACTGAAAATGTAATAGGATAAAATATATAAAGAATGCTGGTGGCTGGGGGCAATCCCCAGGATTTCCATAGTCCGGAAGAGTGGATTAACTGCTATGCTTCTAATGCGCGTAACCCTCTGTGCTTGTTTTCTGATCCAATAGCTTTCCAAGAAGATGGAGGCACCCATATTAAGAAAAAGAAATGAGTTTTCAGCCTGAAGTGCCTTTTGTCTTGGCACTAGAGAGCATCCAGCCTCTATGTGCAATTACGATTAGTTTAGACAAATTTTGCCCTTAATACTTAGAGCTGACAAACTTCAGGGAGGATAGTGTAAAGAGGATGATAACCTGTTTTTTACTTTTTCATAGAAGGGAAGAAGGAAGAGAAATTAAAGCAGCAACTGAAAACTGTATCATCCTGACTGTTGTTACAGTTCTATTGTAGTTCTTCTGTTGTAATGGTACATCCAAATCCTGAGCCTTTTTAATAGTATTATCAATGTACCCCATTTCTGGATTCCTAGTTTATTGTTTGACCACTTGACTCTTCAGGCGGAAAGTTTGCCATCAGATAAGATGTTGTTGGTACTCAACTACCTATGCTATGGTCTCTGAGTAGGGTATAGTTCTCATTTTCCTATTCCACCCACACATACAAACCCCTAATTTTTTTCCTTTGAGAGGGTGGTCTTGCTAAGATTACCCTGAGGCCACTGCACAACTTTCTGGTTAGATGCTTTTGAAACCGTGGCAAGTATCAGTAACAAATAAAGTAAAAATGCCCAGTAAACTGTCTATTTTATTAGTTTTATGTTAAATATAAAGGATAATAATTTCTGCTTTATTTATCTAGCTGCCTCAAGAAGTATTCTCCTTTTTAGCATAATTATCTTAAGGTAAATTTCAAATTACAATTCCATTAAATTCTAAAATACTCTCTTAAGGTTTGGGGTTTTTTTTTTTTGAGATTCAGAAACATATAAAGTTCAAAGTGTAGTTGTAGTAATTTAGGGGGGAGGGGGAAACTTGCTCCATTAGAAACACCAAAGTTCCCAAGGTCATCTAAATAACAAAAGCAGACTTCTAAATATTTTTATAATAGAACAATTGTCATAATCCTTACAAAGATTGCGCTATATCAGAAACAAGATCTCAGTCTTAAATGAATAGTTCACGAATGTACCCTTTGAACTGATATTTGAATTCATGTGTTGTAGATACTGTCAGACTGTCGAGCTGTGTTGGTTGTTCTGGGACCCTGGTGTGCAGATAAGGTAGCTGGGATGATGGTGAGAGAGCTACAGAAGTATATCAAACACGAACAAGAGGAGCTGCACAGGAAATTTTTATTGTTTACAGACACTTTCCTAAGGAAAATACATGCACTCTGTGAAGAGCACTTCTCGCCTGCCTCACTTGATCTGAAATTTGTAACCCCAAAAGTAATAAAGCTGCTTGAAATCTTGCGCAAGTATAAACCATATGAACGGCAGCAGTTTGAAAGTGTTGAATGGTATAACAATAGGAATCAGGATAACTACGTATCTTGGAGTGATTCTGAAGATGATGATGAGGATGAAGAAATTGAGGAGAAAGAGAAGCCAGAGACTAATTTCCCATCTCCCTTTACTAATATTTTATGTGGAATTATTTTTGTGGAAAGAAGATACACAGCAGTTGTTCTAAATAGGTAAAGCTTTTTTTTTTTTTTTTAAATGCATTTAAAAAAAGAAAAAAGACAGACTCAGCTGCAGGCACATGGATGTTAATATCATGAATATGTAGGGGATTGTCTTGTATTTTCAGAACTCTATTTTAAAGTTGGTTTAGGACATCATACTGGATCTGTGTAAAGAATAACAACAACAACAAAATTCACTCTGTGTATATATGGGGTGGATGGGAAGAGCATGTGTCTTTGAAAATTGTACTCAAGCGCTTGTTTTGGACCTGAGTTTGTAATTTGATTCCTTTAGAAGGCAAAACGTGAAATACTGTACTGTCGTGGTTTAACCCCAGCCAGCAGCTAAGCACCACGCAGCCGCTCGCTTACTTCCCTCCCACCCAGTGGGATGGAGGAGAAAATCAAAAGGGAAAAAGTGAAACTTGTGGGTTGAGATAAGAACAGTTTAATAGAACAGAAAGGAAGAAACTAATAATGATAATAGTAACAATAATAAAATGACAATATTAATAAAAGGACTGGAATATACAAAACAAGTGATGCACAATGCAATTGCTCACCACTCACCGACCGATGCCGTTAGTTCCCAAGCAGCGATCCCCCCAGGCCAACTCCCTCCGGTTTATATATTAGATGTGACATCACATGGTATGGAATAGCCGTTTGGCCAGTTTGGGTCAGCTGTCCTGGCTGTGTTCCCTTCCAACTTCTTGTGCCCCTCCAGCCTTCTTGCTGGCTGGGCATGAGAAGCTGAAAAATTCTTGACTTAGTCTAAACACTACTTAGCAACATCTGAAAACATCAGTGTGTTATCAACTTTCTTCTCATACTGAATCCAGGACATAACACTATATCAGCTACTAGAAAGAAAATTAACTCTATCCCAGCTGAAACCAGGACACTGTACGTAACTTGTAAAATAGTCATATACTGATTTGTCTTAATCAGTGTTTAAATTTATATTTGCAATGGATGCTGGAAACTTCCCTAACCTACGGAGTGCAACACTCCTGGAAGTTTTACCATTACCTTACTAAATCACATTATTATATGATCCAAGTCTACAGAAAATCAAATTTGCCCTTGCACAAATATCTTTAAGATTTACCGGTACTACTTTAACAGTTGGTGTTTATAAAAAACCTATTCAGTCAAACACTAAGCACTTTCTTAAAGTCTCCACCAAGAAAAATATGAACCCTGGAGTATTTGCCAAGGTATACTATGCAATACTCTAGTCCTTATCAGTTCTTATTCCTGAATGTGATTCATGTTAGTTTTACATAACACTTAATTGTTAAATGCTGTTTGCCACAAACCATGGATGACATCTGATTTATTCACCTATCTTGATTTTGAGGATTTGGTAGGGGTTTTTTGATAGTGTACTAAATGTCCTATGCAATTTGTTTATTGCATTCTGGATACCTCTGAATCTGACCAGTCTGTTGTTACCTTTTTGCGCGAGTCAGTAGTTTGAGTGCATAATATATTCTTTGATCTGCAGACTTCCCTATGTGTTTTGTGAACTTCATCTTTTTTCTTTGCCTTTTTTGCAGTTTTAGATATGTTACATAAATAAGCAGTATGAGGCAAACTAAGCCATTCGGTGAAATGAACATATTCTGTTAATAACTCCTGAAGAAATAACATTAACAGATTCTGATAAATTTTTGCTGAGCTGAAATGAGTATTTCATTATCCTACAGGGAGTGAACAGAATTGTGAATTTTTTTTTCTTCTCTGTTAAGTTATGAATGTGATTTAAATTATGCTTTTTCTACTGTGCGTTCTTGTAGACCCATTTATGCACTGTACTATACCCTAACTGCTGTTGAACCTGACAGAATATGACGTCTAGATCAGATAGGTAACCAAATTCTGCCATCTTTAAGCTTTAGGTACGTTTGGTACGGTTATTGGCAGCAAAAAATAAAACTATATGTAACTTATTATCCACTTCTGAAAGCTACCTAGCAGACTCTCAAAATGCTCCTTCACCTCATATAACACATCTGGTCTCAAAATACCTGGATGATCAGCAGACCTGAGCTGTTGGAATTAAGACTGAAAGCCTTCAGTGGAGAACCTTGCTGTAGGCTCACTTCAATTGAGTGGGTTTAGTTCAAGGGCCTCTGCTGATTGTAGCTATCCTTACGCTGTATATACAGGTGGAAAGACTGTCTCCTGAATAAGGAAGTCATGATTGTTTGAATTAGTATATCAAAACCAGTTGAGCTTACAGTAAAGTAGTATGGATCGTTATACAGAACTAAGTTAAAGCAGAAGTATAATTTTTCTTAAAATATATTTATTATGATAGTATTTAGAGACTAGAATCCCATTTTATGAAGTCCATGATGGCTAAGGAAGGGCAAAATTCGTGGCATGTGTTGTACTTTCTGGGAGAAATGGGTAGGAATTTTCTCTGAAGCAGTAATTAGAGATAATATCTTTCTTTAGAGATCTTTAGCAACAGCCACTGCACATGTAAATACTACAAATTAGAAAAAACCAAAAACTTCAACTTATTCTTTATTATTACACACAACTGATGAAGTGGCACACTGTTTTATTTGGTGTATACAGTTGAGTTCTGGTGTCTAAGCTCCTTTTCAGAAGAGACAGCATCTTCTAAAGCCCAGTTTCCTTCCATTTTCATTGCGGTGCCTCTCAACTCTCTCTGAGAGGGGTCTGAAAGCAGAAGTTTTTGTATCTATTTGAAAAACAGCACCTGTTATCTACCACTAATAATACTTTTTTAACCACAAGGTTGAAGTCTTGAATATTTCTCAAGAACTTGCTAAAGATGTGCATGGTGAAATGTTTATTCAGATGTTTTTAATTGTCCGTTTCTGTAATAAGTGAGATACAGTAACAATGTTTGAGATGCTTAGTAGGTACTCAGACTGAAGCTATATGACTTGACAGATACGCCATGTGGAAAAAGAAATATAAAAAAAATAATGAGGGTTTTTGTCCAGTTATTAACCCATGCTTAGTACATCTGTCTCAAGAGCCTAGACTGCATACAGAAACATGAATCCATTTAGCCTTGAACTAACAAATCACATGCATTTTAGTACAGGACAATCCTTCTAGTCTGTTCCCGTAAGCATAGCAAGCCATTTGCCACTTTTCTATTCTCTTGCCTATACTCCCTGTCCATTCCAGTTTTAACAGGTTGTGAAGGAAGGAAAGGAAGTCTTCAAGGTGTTTTTTGTTCCCATAAATCTTGTTTAAAACAGTGGCCGGGTAAAGGGGAGAGACTTCAGTACTTTTCCAAGGGTAGAAAGGACAGAGAGAACTTTGCCATTTTCCATCTGGTTTGGCAGCAGCCTGCTGGGTAGGTGGTAGGCATGTAGCAGGGGACTGGCACAGCACCCATCTTATGTGAGGCAGAACTGCTGGAGATGTAATTGGGAGAGGTTTGAATTACTGTTGGAGGTACGCAGAGGCAGGCTGTCCTTTGGATATGAGGAGCACCTGGTAGTAGACATGACAGATGTGCTATGAGCAAAGTGGTCCTGGGATGGCTATAGTGAGATGTGCAAGGGATGTAACTTTTTATATATGATCCCTTGATTTTTATTGGCTCTGTTGCTCAAAAACCTGTTATGGTTGAGAAATCCCAGGTTCTGTTCATGCTGAAAACAGATCAACTAAGGATGCTACAGCATAATTACTTTGATTGCATAATGTAATTATGCTTTTAAATCCATAAACGCCTAGTTCTAGATTCAGTGCATTATTTATATAAGCAATCTTGACCTTGTCGGAAATCAAAACACTGCAGAAGCCAGCCTTTTCTGCTTCTGTGACCTAAAGAAAGACATAGGGGAATAAACTGAGAGCATGGATGATCCTTACCCCCCTGTTCAGTTTTCCTTTTAAATAATTGGATTAAATCCTCTAATTGTGGATATATTTGGGTTAATTTCAAAAGTAGTAAACATCTCACTGGGTAGGCTGAGCATTGCTCTTCAGGAAAAACAGGTCAACATTTTGTCATGAGTATACCTGAACAGAATATGTATTATTATATTAAGGAGAATAAGAATTTGTATTTTAACCTGAAAATTAACACCTTATATTGAGCAAACATACTTTGTTGAGAGAGCAGTTACAGGTCTTTCTGCTAAAATCAGTCATAATTTACAGAAAATGAGATTAACTAAAGCAGTTGTGAGTAGGGTGCCTTAACAACAGGGAGCCTTAGAGTAATAGATTGGTTTAAAAATATCTGGTTTTACCATGGTAGGTCTGAAATGCATGTGATGCATGCACACTCATGCTGTGTATGTATGCAGTCTGTCTATTATCCTTACAGAAGTTTTCACTAGAATTAGTGTTTTTAGAGAAGCCTGAGGTCAGTTTATGTGTTAGCGTGGCTTAATTGTCATGCTTCCATTTTTTTCTATTAATGTAGGTCTTCCAAACAAAAGATTGTCTTCCATTTTCTGGGTTGTGTGACTTCTAAAAACGCATGTAATATTTTTAGGTTGATAAAAGAAGCTGGCAAGCAAGATCCAGAACTGGCTTACATCAGTAGCAATTTTATAACTGGACATGGCATTGGCAAGAACCAGCCTCGTAACAAGCAGATGGAAGTAGAATTCAGAAAACAGGAAGAGGTAACTTAAACAAAAATAATGGAAACTAGCAGTACCTTCAGAACCTTTTGTTTTCTTCCTTTTTTTTTTCTTTTTTTTGTGTGTGTGTGTGTTTGTCTTTAAAAACAAAAAAAAACCTTAACAGGCAGAGTCTGGGGCACAGTCATTGGAAGTTCAGGGAATACCCGGGGTTTAACAGATATGCATACTTACTGGAGATACAGATATTCATCATTAAAAAAACAAACAAACAAAAAAAAACCCCAACGTTTGGAGACATTGCTATGTCACATTACACAAACAGAAATTAAAACTTCATGTAAAATCATGTTTGTGTCTAGTCAGATCATCAACCATCTAATTTTTCTGCATTGGGTTAGTAGTAGTACAGTAATACTGTAAAGAAGAACAAAGTTCCTGATGTTTTCAACAGTTGAGCTGGTTTTAATATTTATCTTTGCTGAGAGTGAATTTGGTAAATCATTAAATGATACTAATATAAAACCACATGATTTTGGTTTCACTTAAAACATGCATTTGCTTTCAAAATACTTTACATTTATCCCTCACCCCTGGCTGGGTTGTCTTTCAGACTTCCCTCCAAAAACCTCACCTTTCCTTAGCATTGTTTAATAAATAGTATAAATACCAGCTCTAGAATGTGCTCCACCCCCTAAGGATGTTTCAACCTCAGAATGGTTGGAAAAGATGCTGTCCTGAAAGCAGCATTTTTTTTTTTTTTTTTTTTTTTTTTTAAATACTACAGCTGAAAAGTTGTGAATAAATAGATGGGATCCTCTCCATTGCTAGTGGCTGTACTAGCTTCTTGGACTCGTGTAATTCCACATACCAGGTTTGATTCCTAGAAATCTGCCTGTTCTGATAAATAGTCTTGCTGTGTTTCCAAAAAGTTTTTTTTGTACTAATTTTATATCTGCATATTTGGACAAGTTTTTGGAATGTCTGATCCACTCTGTTTTTACTGTTTTTTGGTGAATCTGGTGATGGAAACAGATCTGGGACTAATCTCTCAAATTTGTCTTCGTTACTTTTGCAGGTTCTTAGAAAATTTCGAGCACATGAGACGAACTTACTTATTGCTACTAGTATTGTAGAAGAGGGTGTTGATATACCAAAATGCAACTTGGTGGTGCGTTTTGATTTGCCCACAGAATACCGTTCCTATGTGCAGTCAAAAGGAAGAGCTAGAGCACCAATTTCAAATTACATTATGTTAGCAGATACAGACAAAATCAAAAGTTTTGAAGAAGATCTTAAGACATACAAAGCAATTGAGAAGGTATGAGGTCAAAGGAATGTGCCTGGTTTTGTTAAATATATTGGTATTTTTTTAAGGGAAATATCTCTCATCATGTTCTGTTCTTGAAATGTTAAGATCCTCAGAAACAAATGCTCAAAATCTGTTGATACCAATGAAACTGAAACTGAACCCATTGTTGATGATGACGATGTATTTCCACCCTATGTGTTGAGGCCAGATGAGAACAGTCCAAGAGTTACTATTAATACTGCTATTGGACACATAAATAGGTAAGAGGCATATTCACTTTTTATTCTTGTCTTGAATAAAAAGTTTCTTAGTCTGTCTTGCAACATGGAAGCACAGGCTGGGGCATTGTACACATTTTCGCTTAGAAATCTCGACAGGATCTTCTCTCTTAAGGAAAGTGGTCACAGTGATTGGAAGGGAAAATTTGTTTTTTGTCTCTTTATCCTACAGAGGTTCTAGCTCTGATAATAAATATAGTGATGTCAGTCCCTGTTTAATTAAAAGCTGCCCTGAAAACTTCAGTTTCAAAAGGGGTAGTAAGATTATTTTGGGGTTTTTTTTTTGCTCAACAAGCTAGCTTTAAACATACCAAAACAAATAAATAAATAAAAGTGACTTGTTAAAACTGTAGTAAAATCTTCCAGTTCTACTATTCACATTTGTAATAGCAATCTGTTGTCATGTTTAAAAACAAAAATAAAGCTGAACATAATACAAGACTCCAGGACAGGATGGTATGCTTCCAAGGGGGCTAGCCAAGTACCATCTTTGTAAGGCCGTGGCAATTAGAGGAGGCCCTCAGTGACAGGAAACAACAAATGTTATGACACTTCAAAAAAGGCAAGGAAGATGATCCAGGGAGCTACAGACTGGTCAGTTTTACCTTAGTCATATGGAATATTGTGGACCAAGTCCTCACGGAAGCAGTCTCCAGGAGCGTAAAGGAAAAGGGGGCTGCAGCCAATAGAGTTTTATTGAGGGTAGTTTTTGCCTGACCAACCTTGTCTCCTGTGTGATGAAGTGATTGACCCTAGGAACTGTGGAAAAGCAGTGAATGTCATTTACTTAAGTAAAGCTTTTGATGCAATTGCCCTAGTACCTTAGTACCCAAATTCTTGAGATGCAGACTGTTTCGGTGGACTGCCTGGTAAATAAAACCTGGCAAAGCAGTCAGATTTGAAGGGTGTAATGGTAGATGGTTCAAAGGCTAGCTGGCAGCTGGTTATGTGTGGTATTGCTCATGGGCCGCTAGGAGGTCCAATACAGTTTAACATCAGCATGTTTGCATTTGACACCAAGCTGGGAGAGGGAGAAGTGAGTGCAGTGGAGGAAAGACTACCAGTCAGAGGACAGAACCGTGACAGATAAGAGGAATAAGATAACAGTAAACTCGGAAGATTAAATGACAAATGCACACTCTGGGACCTGAGATGGAATAGTCTTGTGCATCATGACAACCTTGGAACCACCTTGCTGGAGACCAGCTTTGTAGTAAAGGACTTGGAGGTCTTCTGCTCTGTAGTTAGTTGAATATGAGTCAGCAGTGTACCCTTGCAGTGCTCAGTATGGCCTGAAACCATCTTCTGTAGTGTTTAGACCAGTAAGGTAAGATTCCACTGAAATGTGTTTAGGTTTCAATTTGCAGGTTTTGATGATTTGTAAAATGTTTTGTGCACTTAGGTACTGCGCTAGATTACCGAGTGATCCATTTACACACCTAGCTCCCAAGTGTAAAACCCGAGAACTACCTGATCATACGTTTTACTCTACTCTCTACCTGCCAATCAACTCACCTCTTCGAGCTTCAATTGTTGTAGGTATTTGGGGAAAGAAAAGCACGGAAATAAGTGAATGTGTTGTTACAGATGTGTCTGTGCCATTTCTAGAATTAGTTTCATTGTTAATGAAAATCACTTTTTCTTTTCCTGTGTTGTGCTCTGTAACTGTATTTAGATTGCTGTTTGTTTCTGTTATAATCTGTTTTCCAGCAGTTACTCTTTATTCTAAATGTAAAAATATTTAGATACTCTTCCCAGTGCCTTGGTTTTTTTCACACATTTATGTATCAGTTATAGGAAAATGTCCTTCATTAGTTTTGATCAATAGTATGTTGTGTTCTTGTAATTTTGTAATTTTGGCTTTTGTGGAAAAACAACATAAGCTTGAATATCTTCACAAAACTGTCATCAGTGCATTTTTTAAAAAAGTTTTGCTTACCTAATATGTTTGTGTTAAATTAAACTAATTAAACATGTATAGTAAGTAATGTGCTAATCAACCAAAGTTCTTAAGAAATATTTAAATGTTTATAGGGTCCTCCAATGAGTTGTGCAAGACTGGCTGAGAGAGTTGTAGCTCTTATTTGCTGTGAAAAACTGCACAAAATTGGTAAGAACTGGAAAAGCAACACCTCTTTGGTAAAGAATATTTTATAATTGAGAAGTTGAACATGGTGTGGATGTTATGCATATACATGCATTTCTGCTATAGCCATCTACTATAGCTTCCTTTCCCTTGCCTTATTTTGTGATATGATCATGTACTTACTAATTTAGCTTACACCTTGTAAGCTAAAGTTAAATTTTCCAGGGTAATCTTGTTATTTAACATTTTTTGTCTTAAACAGCAAATGCAATGTTAATACAAGACACGTAGATTTTGACATTGAATATATTTAATGAAGGGGAAAAGAGTCTTGTTCTCTAGAAGGTGTTGATTATAGGTCAGGGACTACATCCCACAGCCAAAAAATAACTTGTTTTTTAAAGTCAATTGTAACAAATTAAAATATAAAATACACAGCCCTAAATTTATTGTATTCTCTACAGTATTGTAAGTCATGTTCCAAAAATAGGACATTGCAGGATTACTTCAGGTCTCTTGTCTCTAGTAAGTGTAATGGAGCGTATTCTTTATTGTGGAATGTTTTAAAGAGAATTCCATGTTATGAGTGCTTTGATGAAGTACAGAAGTATTAATGTATCTTTTAAGCAAAAAAGTTTGTAGGTCTGGGGTTTGTATTTTTTTTCTGTCTGAGTTAAACCTTTTGATCACTGAATTCATACCAATAAATGTATCCAAGAATAACACCGTGATTGCTCAACTCAGTGTTGAGAGTGCACATTCAACAGTAGTAATTCCCTTTTTAGAATGATACAGAAATATAACTGTTCCCTCTTTCTTGGCATAACTCCATGTGAGTGATTTGTAAATTACTATTTCAGTCACTGGTTGCTTTTTATGGGCAAGAAGAGTTTATTTTTCTTTGATACTGTCATTATATAATTCAATTTTTTTTATTAAAATTTCAGATGTTTTTACTATAAATAAGTATTTTTGCCAAAAAGTAAACCTTTATCACTCCTTCCCCAAAGCTACACTTTCGGAGCCTTGCGGTAGTAAGTGTAGTTTAAAAACTTAGGTGAGGTGTTTTCATGAGCAATCACACCTACTGCGTAGTAGCTGAAGGAACCAAGATTTGATTGTTCATAATGCTATTTCTCTGTACTCTTTCATAATATTCAGGTGAACTGGATGATCATTTGATGCCAGTTGGTAAAGAAACGGTTAAATATGAAGAGGAGCTTGATTTACATGATGAAGAAGAAACCAGTGTTCCAGGAAGGCCAGGCTCTACAAAACGAAGACAGTGCTATCCTAAAGCTGTTAGTATCACTCACTGCTGTCCACAACTCTGATCAAATGCTTTATGTACTGATAAGGCAAAATTGACAACTTTTAATCTGATAAGAATCTTTTACAATAAGTCTTGCATTTCTAGTGGAAATATTTTGCAGTTTTAACTGTATGGAAACTTGCACTATTACCTGAATGAGCTTATGGGACCATATGCTTTAGAAGCATGCTTGTAGTTCAAAGAATGTACACTCTCTGTAAAGCTTGTTGGCTGTATCTGCCAAGTATAGAAATAACCAGGAGGAAGAATTGTCTTGCATTAATAATCTGTAAAATCTTTATGTTCTCAGGTAAATATACTAGAGCAAAGGAAGAATTACTGGCTTTCTAGACAAATAATTGAAGATTCAGGGAGATGCCCAGGGGATCAAAGTTATCTGTCAGGTGCTAAACACAGAAATTTAGAAAAAAAAAAATTTTTTTTTTTTTAGATGCTTGGTTTAGTTTGGTGACTTTACTGATTGAACACAGAATTTCATAAATTTTTGTTGAAATCTTAGAATACCAAAGAAGTATATTTTTAATATTTTTTTACTTTTAAAATAGTTCTAAATATTATACTTAATACACTAAAGGGGTCACACTATAACTCTGCATTATTAAGTAACTTATCCATAGATCTGTTACAGCAGGTTTCAGCCACATCAGTTTGTAGAATTGCACTTCTTAGATAGTATTTATGGGGGAACATCAAATACTTTAAGAGAAAATGGAGAAAAGAAGCTTTGTCAGAGTATTTTGCAACTACTCTGGAACCTTCCTTCTTGCCCTGCAGTTGTTACAGGTTCTGTCTAAAGTCCTTTGAATAGGACAGGTAACTCATTCAGAATAGATTGCATAGTAGCTTCTGATAATACTTGCATTTCACGGAGAAACTGATAGCCTTTGGTCACATACGGGAATGTCAGCATGTACCTTCACAGTAGTAGGCTACAGTGCTGCGTTGTACTTCTTGTGTGCAGCCTCAGTTACGGTGATAGCCCTTAAGTAATTCCATTCTTGGCATCCTCTGCATGCCCCAATTTTATTAATAGTTTAAATAATTGGTTATTAGGAAAGCTTAGGAAAGGATACTGTGGCATCAGAGTGTATTACAGAGGGACCGACAGATGAGAAAACCTTTTTCTTGCAAGACTTCACAAACAGTTTGAATCTTTACACAGTGTTTCTTGATGCTTCTTGTTATAAATGCCCTTCTCAGTCCTCTTACCTCACTAGTGATTGTTGGAATAAGAGTGACTCGTAAAATGCACAATTATGGTATCTCTCATTCAGAGGAGTTGATTTGTCAAGTGATGCATCATTCTTTCTCAGTTATTTTTTTAATGCAGAATCCAAGAATACTTTCCCTTGCTTTTGTACCAACTTTTCACATCTGGAAAAGAAGCTTTGGCAAATGTTGAAGGTCTACAAGATCCTCTTGGGCTTAATATAGTTATTAAACTTATGAGTAATTTTCCATTAAGCCAAGACCATAGTTTTGCTACAGTATAACTTTAAAATCCAGGACTACATGTATTGTAATTTAGTTTTAGATAAACAGGAGGATCATTTTTGAGACCTACAAAATAATGAACTCCTACCAAACATAAAGCATGGTTTCTTAAGGTCTATGACAAACATGAGCAGCAGAGTTAAAAGTGCTTGTGGGTGTTGCGAGTATTCAGATCTGCAAGCTAGAATTGTTATTAGAAAACTTCTATAGTGTAGTGCCTGGACAAAGGGGCAGTGTATTGAATTTTTGATACTTTTAAACAGTTCTGCTAGGGAAAAGAATCCATGTTAATGAAGCTGTAGGTTCAGCCAAGCTTACATGAAAATTGAATTACTAGGATGTAGTTTTTTTCCTATGCACGCACATTTTTCTCTCCTACATGCCACCCCACCCCACGCCCAACTGTTAAGGTCCAAAGACCTTGGACATAAAGTGTGCTCCAGAGTTACTGGCTAAATATGGAAATTGGCATCAAAATGTCACTTGTATTTATGGTGAAGTGCTGTCTGTGTTCTACAGTTAGAGTTGTATTTCTAAGACAGGGTGGATACAGAGGAAGTTTAGGGATGCAATGGAAGTTGCCTCTTGGCAAATAGGAAGATCTGGGAGTATTGTGCTCCCTTGATGCAAGTGTTTGGACAGATCTAGTGGCTGCCAGGCCAGGCTGCTGACACAATGTTTTTGCTTAAGAAAGAAAACATTACTTAAGTCCAGATTAATTTTTTTTTATTCCTCATTTTTAGCAGTATCTTTCCAAATAAACGTGAAGTCTTGTTCAAAGAATAGTCTTTAGGTGAATTTTGCAGATTTTTATCATGTTAAATTTTTTTTGTGTGTTTTGATTTTTAGATTCCGGAATGTTTGAGGGATAGTTATCCCAAACCTGATCAGCCCTGTTACCTGTATGTAATAGGAATGGTGTTAACGACTCCTCTACCTGATGAGCTCAACTTCAGGAGACGAAAGCTATATCCTCCTGAGGATACGACGAGATGTTTTGGCATATTGACAGCCAAACCTATACCTCAGGTAATGAATCTACCTCTTTTGCTTATTCTACATGCCTTACAACCTGTCGTTTTCCACTTATTCCTCACCCCCAGACTGAAGGGTTGGAAATTACCCTAAGTGCTGCTTGTATCAAGTAACTTCTAGAAAATAAGCAATAATATCCATCCCATCCAGTCACCACTTCATTTTCTGTCTTTAGTGATGGAACAATCTGTTCTGTTTTTGCCAAACTTTTGTTTTACAATTTTATTTTTTATTATTTTGCAGTAGCAAATTCAAAATGGTCCTCCTTTTTTGCATGAGGTGTGATAGGAGTGGTGTATCAGCTACAGAGATGGCCTGCAGTGCTGCCTTATCTGTTATGAAAGCTATGGTAGCAAGTCCTCTCAGCTTTGCTAGTCTGCAGCAACAGAAAAAGTAGGCCATGTTAATTGAAATTGATACCTCTTGCTTCAGAAAATTTTAATTTTTAATAGAAAGGCATTTTCTGTGGATGACACTCAGCTGAGGAAGATTTTTTCAAATCATATTTTCTGTTGTCCACAGAAGAAAACATTTCAGGAGTTTGCTGGTTTTCACATTTCTTCCTCCTTAATGGAAGACTTCTGTTTTTACTTGATCTTATATAAAAAGCTGTAAAACACAAGGAGAACTGTTTTAAAAAAAAAAAAAAAAAAAAAAAGGGCAGCCAGCCATTCTTTAAGCCTTCAAAATCTCATCTATAATTGAAGGTCATCAAGGATCAGAATTCTGATCCAGTTTGATGCAGTTTGCTGTGTGGTCAGGCAAGTGCTGCCTCAGCATCTAAACTAAACAACTGGTACTCTGTAGAGGAATCCTACTCTGGATTTTCTCTCTTGATTTCTTTTGGTTTTTTTCTTATTTAGATTCCTCACTTTCCTGTGTATACTCGCTCTGGAGAGGTTACAATATCTATTGAGCTTAAGAAATCTGGTTTTACTCTGTCTCTGCAAATGCTTGAGCTGATAACGCGACTCCACCAGTACATTTTTTCACATATTCTTCGTCTTGAGAAACCTGCACTAGAGTTCAAACCCACAGAAGCTGATTCAGCCTATTGTGTTCTACCTCTTAATGTTGGTAAGAACAGAGCTCTTGTCTTTTAAATATTCGCTTTGAATTAATTTAGCAACATGTTTGTTAATGTTTATGTTAAATTTCAGGTGTTTGCTGTAGAAATGATACCATATGTGGTAGTAGGAAAATTTGTCAGTTATATTTTTATTACTTCTTCACAATTCCAAATTAGTTTTAACTTGATGGTGTGAGTTGATTTATAGTAGGTTTCAGCTGACTCCATAAGGGTCGGAAATCATATATATATCTCCTTTGGAATTTTTTTGAAATAATCAAATATGTGTATAGAATAAGAAAAAAATTTTGTAATTTAAAACTTCCCAGAAAAGTTCAGCCTGGAAAACTGTCCCCTGAATAACTGAGTTACACATTTTCCTTTTTAAGTTGATGACTCCAGCACTTTGGACATTGACTTTAAGTTTATGGAAGACATTGAGAAATCTGAGGCGCGTACAGGCATTCCTAGTACACAATATACAAAAGAAATGCCTTTTATTTTCAAGTTAGAAGATTACCAGGATGCAGTTATCATTCCACGGTGAGTACTGTATACATACTTTAGGTATGTACCTACTGTGTTTATACACACACTTGTAATAAGGGGATGTTAGTGTCTGCAACAGAATTGCTTGTAAGAAATGAATGGTATTAATCTGAAGGTATCTGGTGGTGTCTCGTAATTTAAAGATAACTTTTAGTCAATAGTTAATCTTACATAGTAGGATTTAAGCGTTTAGGCCTCCCAAGACTCATTACCTTTTTATTAGGAATAGTAGAGTTCACCACAAAACTTATGAAGTATTCTGATAAAACTTTGTGACTCCATCAAGAACTGGCCTACTGAACTGATTTTAATTTGGAAGATTGAGTGGGAGTTGTGTTCTCTGGTTACTGCTTATACACACCAAAGGCCTGCTAAAGGAAGGTATGCTGTTGATAGATGGAAAAATTAACAACTGAAAAAGACCAGTTAAAAGAATCTTTCTGTGGAGTGGTATTTAGAGGAGAAGTTTACATCATTTTATGTACTGGATATGCAAAGGTTCTCTAGAATTGGTGGGGTTTTTGGAGACTTAATTATTCTCTGTCACGTTTGGCATGATGTGAAAAAATGAAATGGACTGACTGGCTTGTGCTTGTACCTAGTATATTGTAAGCAATGGTAGTTGCAGAATATATATGGAAGATAAATATTAGTACTTTGTTTTGGCCTCATCTGTGTTAGACTTTTTTTTTTTTCTTTAAATATCTTCCTATCAGTGCTGATGAATACTGTGGCAAAAATGCTAGTGTAAAAAAGTGGTGATGAACCATCACTGTGTATAAGCATTACTTCATATGATCAGAGTTAACCCTGTAGAAGTAGCTCATAGGTGGTGCAAATTAGCACACTTGCTGGACTTCAGTGAAGCTACGGTATTTCACCTGTCTGAAGATCTGGCCACAGTGTCTAAACCAGTATTATTCTTCCCCCTTCCCCCCTGCCCCCACTCCCCCCCCCCCCTTTTTTTTTTTTTAAATTGGGGTTGGGGCTTGAGTAGGTGGCTGAGTACATCTCTTTTACGAGAATTATTAGTTGCCATCTGATAATGTTCAGTCTTGGGAAAAGCCAAAACATTTTTTACCTTGTTTCATAGATTAATAAATGTCAGAATTTCAAGTACTTCTGTCTTCAGTCAATGTGAAAATGGTGGAAATATGTGCTTATCCTTCTCTGTCCTACTTGGTTGTAAGCTCCGCAGGGGAAGCATAATACAATGACTGTGTATTGGTACAGTTCTGATTGAATTCTTCAGAATAGGCATGATTATGAATAAGATAAGAAAAAAGGATTTCCTGAAAGCTCCTTTAACCAGCATGTCCTTCAGTGAAGAAGTTCAGACAGCCTGGGAACATGGTTTTCTTGAATTTTCTCTTTGGAAGGAAGCTGAAAAGACTCACTAATAGTGTGTAAACAGTGTTTGCATAGAAGCTTAAAGTGATAGATGCAGCAGATCAAAGTATGAAATTAGTTAATGTGCAAATCTATATATTGAATGTTGATTTAATGATTTTTTTATTATTATTTTCCTCTGCCTGTTTATCACTGTAGTATATCCAGTGAGCATCAGTAGCGACAGTAGAGGTGTTGCAGCATTCTGGCTTTATTTTTCTAACATTCTGCTTTTATTACAAGAACTGCGTTGTCCTTGGAAGACTTGTGAATTTACCTTACTACATATTTGGGGTTTTGTATTTTAACTTTATCTGTGGGATGACTTGGGTAAAATGCCAGTTTAGATATGAGGTAGTACAGTCTTTGTATGCAGTAGCACATAGGAGACTAGATATTAAAAAGCCCAATTACCAAATTTCATTGTTAGGTGTTTGGAATTAAGAAATTGTCGTTTGCAGCATTAGTCTTGGAGATTGTTGTCTAGAGCTTGATTTTGTATTAGACGTTAAAGACATAAATCCTGCATTTAATTTAAATGTTTCTGTAGAGGTAATTTCATAGATTATAGATTGACTTTATTCTTCCTTATCTTATAGCACACTTCTCATTCAGTATTTGAGTTAGCTAAAAAAAAATGGTTTCTACAACAAAAACCCCACCAACCAAAAACCTCAAGTGAGCTATTTAATGGTTTATCACCTGACCACATTAGAACATGAAGGACTTAACACAAGCTTTACTCTAACGCTATAACATATGCCAAAATATTGGGTTGGTTTTTTTTTTAGGTATCGAAATTTTGATCAGCCTCATCGATTCTATGTAGCTGATGTATACACTGATCTTACTCCACTCAGTAAATTCCCTTCCCCTGAATATGAAACTTTTGCTGAATATTATAAAACCAAGTATAACCTTGACCTTACCAATCTCAACCAGCCACTGCTGGATGTGGACCACACATCTTCAAGGTAACAACAGTCATATTTGTGTCTGCTGTTTGTAGTTTGACAATAAAGTGCCTTTTTTTTTTTTTTTTTTTTTATTATGGGATAAAGCTGAGGGCTTGTGTTTTCCAAAATAACTACTGATTTTTTTTCTTGGGGTACTTAATTTATGTTATAACTGTAACTTGAGTCCATTTTTTTCCAGAGGTAACTGTACTTTCACTTGCTTGTCACAATGCATAAAGGTTGAATACTAAGCATAAGTCATCACTTCAGAAAATTTAGGCTAGTAAGTTCTATTCATTAATTATGTACTTACATTAAAGTATTTTCACATGTCTTTTAGACTTAATCTTTTGACTCCTCGCCATTTGAATCAGAAGGGGAAAGCACTTCCACTAAGCAGTGCTGAGAAGAGAAAAGCAAAGTGGGAAAGTTTGCAGAATAAGCAGGTAAAATAGAAGTATTTAATTCAATTGCCTCTCTCTTAACAGTGATCTGACGACTACCCTTACAGGTAAAATTCTTTTCTTCCCCCCTTTTCTCCCCAGATACTGGTTCCAGAGCTCTGTGCTATACATCCTATTCCAGCGTCATTGTGGAGAAAAGCAGTTTGCCTTCCCAGCATACTTTATCGCCTGCACTGCCTTTTGACAGCAGAGGAACTGAGAGCTCAAACAGCCACTGATGCTGGTGTAGGGGTTAAATCACTTCCTGCAGATTTCAGGCATGTCTTTTTTCAGTATATCCGACTTCATTGGAAAACAAGGTGGAAACTTAACCATTACTGCATGAATTTAAAACTGATACACTTTGTTTAACTCATGTCAGTTTTCAGTGAAGCATAGTTTAAAAAGACTTGATTGTGAATGGTGAAGTTAGATGCTGCGGTCACTGTTCTTTTCAGAGGAACGTGGCTTTTTTTAAACATGTATGTGCATGTAGAGTCTTCTTGTCTTGTGATAATATTTTTTTGTTAACAAAATCAGCATGTATCTTTACAGATACCCTAACTTGGACTTCGGATGGAAAAAGTCTATTGACAGCAAATCCTTCATCTCTATTCCTAACTCCTCTTTAGTAGAGAATGAAAATTACTGTAAGCACAGCACAATTGTAGTCCCTGAAAATGCTGCACATCAAGGTGCTAATAGAACCTCTTCTGCAGAAAACCATGACCAAATGTCTGTGAGTTACAGAACATTACTCAATGAGTCACCCAGTAAACTCCAAATTGATGTCTCGGCAGAACTTGCAGCAATTAATGGTGTTTCTTATAATAAAAATCTTGCCAATGGCAATTGTGATTTAGTTAACAGAGACTTTTGCCAAGGAAATCAGCTGAATTACTGCAGGCAGGAAATACCTGTACAACCAACTACCTCATATCCCATTCAGAATTTATACAACAGTGAGAACCAGCCCAAGCCCAGCAATGAATGTACTCTACTGAGTAATAAATACCTTGATGGAAATGCTAACAGATCTACCTCAGATGGATGCCCCAAAATGGCAGTGACCACCATTACTTCAAAAGCTATTAATCTTTCAAAAGACAGAGCAGATTCTGAAAAGAACCCTTCCAGTGGGTATTCCTCAAAAACTCTCGGTCCTAATCCTGGTCTCATTCTTCAAGCTTTGACTCTTTCAAATGCTAGTGATGGATTTAATCTGGAGCGGCTAGAAATGCTTGGTGATTCATTTTTAAAGCATGCCATCACTACATACTTGTTTTGCACTTACCCTGATGCTCACGAGGGACGGCTGTCATATATGAGAAGCAAAAAAGTAAGTAATAACAATCCAATGGTACTATGTAACAGGCATGCTGTAACAAGCCATATATATAAAAATTTTGCTAGAAGATTGAATGGCAACAGGTTGATTTAATTCCACAGCTTTACTGATGATACGTTGGGTAGCATGCTTATTAGGAATAAAAATACAGGACTACAGGATTAATGTTGCCATAACTCTGATTGATTGAAACTGTTTTGTACAGTTCATTTTGAAATCTAAACAAGCTGATTACCAGCCTAAGAAAGGACAGGACTGAATAGAACTAAAAGTTCTGGGTTAGTGAGGACGTTTGGACTGAACACTAGAGCTGTATTGAGTAGAAACTCTTTAACAGGAGCACCTGAAGGAAGGATTGAGCTAGCAGCACAGAACCTTAGGTTGTAGCTGTATTTGACCTTTCCTTTGTTTCCTCAATAAGTTACTTTCCTTGAAAACTTTTAGCATAGTCTTACAGGAACACTAAAAATGAAACAATAAAAAATCTTACAGAACTGTTGCATCAAAACTTTTGAAAGCATTTTAAAGTAAGTGTAAACAGCAGGGAGCAGAGCCTTCAGTTCTACTGCTGCTGGTTTTAAATTCTGGAATAATCAATCATGTGAAAGTTTTGTTTGGGTTTTTTCCCCACATAATGTGATAATTTGAATTAAATGCTAAGGATTTGATTGTCTACCTCTAATAAAATGCATCACTGAGAATTAAATGATTGAGTAGTTTAATCTTGGAAAATAAGGAGAGCTAAATAAATTGCACAGGTCAAATAAAGGCAGTGATTGAATATTCAAGTTCAAATTTCAAGACTTTAAAAAGAAACATGAAAAGTGTGGTTAAAATGAGAAATGAAGATCAGAAGTTGATAGTTAAAAAGGAAAAGGAAGTATGTTTGTGTACGTGAGAGTGTTTTTTTCCCTTCCCTTTAAAATATTTAAAAGAATTTTAGAGGCTGTCAAAATAACATCTGGATTATGACTTAATAAGATTTGTTATACGAACTGTTTTAACACTTTCTACTGCCAAGGTTTAGGTCAATCTATCCATAATAGCAATCATTTTTCATTGCAAATCTAGTCTGAATGTTGATTATTAATACTGGTAATTAATGACACTTGTACAGGTTATATTTACTATTATTTTAAAAGTAGCAATAATTTTGTTTTGCAAAGAGAATTTAATCTATTGGGTTTCTTTAACTGAAATTGTCACACCTAATATGCTTGGCCTTAAAAAAAAAATTAAAAAAAAATAAATCTGTGCCTTGCTATGAATTGGTTGTACTATATTAAGAAAGCTGAACTCTCTTTTGAGAACTAGAGAAAATGCATAATGGTACAAGATCTGGCTTTACATGTAAAATTGTTTTGCTCCTTTTCCATTTTAACCTATTTTTTCTGTAAATGTATGTCCAGAGGTTTATCAGACTGTTTTTCTTGCAGGTCAGCAACTGTAACTTGTATCGCCTTGGAAAAAAGAAAGGACTGCCTAGTCGCATGGTGGTGTCGATTTTTGATCCCCCAGTCAATTGGCTGCCTCCTGGTTACATAGTAAACCAGGACAAGAGCAACACTGATAAGTGGGAGAAAGATGAAACCGTAAGACTTTATTTAACTATGTTGAGAATAATTATTTGCATGTCTGTATTCTCTCACCCTTACCTCCTCCCACCACCAAGATATTTTGCTATGTTTTCAGCAAAACAAAAGTAAACCTGTATCTTTGCTTCTTTTCTAAAACTTCACTGTAACTTACAGAAAATGAGAGGAAAACTGATCCTGAATAGAACCCAAAGTAAGGAAGTTTACCGAACGTCATCCAATAATAAGTATAAACATTAATGGAAAAGCAGAGAAGAAAACCTTTTTTTGCTTGTAGTTAGCATGCTCTCAGGAGTTTTTCTGAAATTTCAAAATTTTAAATGGAATTATCATTACTGGTTTTGCTGTAATATATATATATATATAGGCAGAAGACTGCTTTTTAATAAATGAGTTCACCTTTATAGAATATATGAAAAGAAGTTGCTTTTTTCATAGTGCAAAGGCAGAATGAAGATTATAACTGGCTTGAGAAAATGTTCAATATTGGTTGCTGTTAGTTATACCATGAGTATGACTGAGAGCTACTTCTCATCCAAAGTACAATGCTGGCTTAGACATCCTCACTGTCTATCACCAAAAGCTTCAGAATGACAAATCTTAATGAGGAACGATTCAAAGTATTTTCTGACTAAACTCATTGTATGTCTAGAGTAGAAGTGTATGTATAAGAAATATCCTTGATCACAGCAGTCAGTAATGTAATCTTCAATTGTTTGAAACTGGTTTGGAGGTCAGGGGAAGGAGGAGGAGGGATTTTTTTTCTTTTTCACAATTCTGAAGACCACACTTGGATTGTAGAACCACCAGAGGGCACATGAGAGGACTATTAGGTAGATGTACTGTGCAAATAAATGTTTATTGCAGAATAAAACAACCCGATTATTGTGGTTCTGTATTGTGCCAAGATTTCATTTCAAAGAGTCTTACTGCTATACCTTTCTAAAAATAAGATAGTACATTTGGAACAGGAGCTAATCATTGGTTTTAAAAAGCTTTCAGTTCTCCATAACTTTCCAGTGGCCTCTTCCTCTTTGCTAGTCACTGTTTATTTGTAAATAAAACACACAATTTCAGACCAAAATACAGACAGTGATGCAACTAAGAAGTGGGGGTTTGTGCCAAGTAGATATTTTGCTTTCTCGGATGTAAATTTCCTTCTTCATCCAGGGGCTGATGGTCTATAACTGGGGCTGGAAATCTCATTATGACAAATTATTACTGAAACACCCTAGTCAAATGTTGGTATTTTTTGTGTTATCAAGCTTTATTAAGGGGAAGAATCTTCCTTTGTTCATTTGATCGAATAGCTGATTTCCAAAAAGCAGGAAAAAGCACTTACATGTATTTTAACTTCAGCTTGTAAGTGGCCATAACTTATTCAAAATCAATTAGGTATTCTTTAAGAAAAGGTTTTTTTCTTCTGGTATTCATTGTTTTATTTTTGAAATGCTGTCTGATGATGAAAAAAACCAACTATCAGAATTGTTTTATGGCTCCTTTACCTACTGTTCATTCTCATCACTTAAAATTTGATTATTTTATACAAGAAGCGATGTGCAGAGAGAGTTAGGGTAGTTCACATAGCTGTCCTGCTAATTAAAATTAATTTTATTTTAAGAAACTCGTGAATGAAATTGTAGTAAAAATGAAATTGTTAAAATCAAAGTTAATCAAATTTGCAAAGTTAAATCTTTGCAAAAACAGGCACAGAAATCTGTTTCGAATCGTCCATATAGACATGTCTCATTCAGAAAGTATTTTTCTTTCAGTGACAGATATGACAGGTGGTGTGTAACAAGAAAAAATCAGCACTAGCTCTCGTTGAGACTGGGTTAGTTTTATTTTGAGCGTTATACTGCTACTAGTATCCAAAATAACTATTTAAAATCAAATTTTGCTATGTCTTTCTGATCAGTTGAAGTTACAGAAATCCCTGCTGTATGTATGTGAGATGGGTAATTACAGCAGCAGAAATTCTAAACCTGACTAAGTCTGCTCCATCCTGATGAGGAAGTCATGATCTGTTTGATCCTTAGATGGTTTCAAGTGCTGCCTAGCGCACCTTACAGCTGCCACCCATCCACACCTCTAGAGGGTTGTACATTTGGCCCAAAGGGAGAGGTCCCCAGTGGTAGCATCTGGTTCATCGATTTGCAAGATTATGTGACTGAGACCTACAATGTGCCATACATAGACTGAGGGCAGATATAGGTTGTTTCACTTGTTTCAAAATGGTGTTGGCTTTCAGGACCCAATCCAGAAAAGCACTTTGAATCTGATCTTGCTCCTGTCAAATTCAGTGGCAGAATTCCTGCTGACATCAGTGAGGCTGGGTTGAGCCTGTGAATAGTCCTTTTGATGTTAGGAAGGCTACTTGTGCATTTAGCTAACATGTTTAAGTGCTTTCCTGGATTGGGGCCATGGCAAATTGAACAGCATTGTATAGCTTGGGCATATCTGTGTTCAATTTATGATTTATATCAGTCCGTACGAATTTGCTGAATATGAGCAGGGAAAATACATGAGACATCATTAGTTTTGCTGTTATGGGTATGTATGTAAGTATTAAAAAATTGGTGACAACTTTGACTTTTCTTTTAATTAGTTAAGGCTATAAGTATAGCCTGAAAAAAAAACAAAACTTCAAACAAATATGTACTTTAAAGGACATAGGATTCATACTAGTTGTTGTTGTATTGAGATATTATCCTACTTCATGATTTAATGTATATGTTAATACTCAGTTTAAAAACAAACATCAAAAACCTATATTACAGAAGCGTGCCTTTTTTCTACTTTTCCATTTTTAGACCTGCTATATTGAAATCCTGGTGATACTAAATGTATGAAAAACTGGAGAGATTTCATATTTGTAAAAATTAAGAATTACTAGCTTGTAGTGTGGTTCTTACAGAAGTAAAAATTGGCCTATATCTAATGTCTAATAAGCAGCAAGATCACTTACTGAATCCCCAGTACATGCAGTCAAGACTGTCACCCACATAAGCATTAGATTCTTGCCAACTAACTGGTATTAGACTGTTGGTTTTGATCTGTAATATAAAAATCACCTACACTGATTCACTGCACTTACTTTCTGCTAGTTTCCCCAAGTAGACTGAATTAATTTGCAGCTAACTGTGTTTGAGAGCATAGATAAATGTATTTTGCTGTTTCAAATGATGGTTATTGAACTAGGGTAAAGAAGTTCTGACAGTTGTTTCATTGAATGCGTTTTCCGTTTGTGTGTCCCAAAACTGAGATTATTGTGAGTGGGACTGTAGTAAACCCTGCTGGTCCCTTAGTATTTGCCATAGAAGGATGTAGAAAGAATCTTCAAAATTACATTGAATCGACATTTGTAATAGCCATACTTTGCAGCTAGGGAGAAGGATGCATCCAGAACTGTTTCTTGTACTTCTCTGAATTTGTTAATGTAGAATTCTTTCTTTTTTACTTTGGTGTGCAAGTGTATAATGTTTAGTGAATTTAAAGTTAATTGTATGTGCATCACACTCAAGCATAAGCACGAGTTCCTGTGAAATGCAGCATGTGTTATATGTTGAACATATGCTATTATAGGTTAGTAATAAAGGGGTTTTATTCCAAGACGGTTATTCTAGTCTTAGAATGCTAGTGCTAATTGAGGTGCATCTCATCAGACAATGTAATTGGGAACGTTAAAAAAAAGTCAGTCTTATTACTAGCAGACACTACTCAAATGCTACTCTTCTGACATAATAAAAGTTTCTCATTTCCTTCTTCAGTACCATATTTTTTGTGTTCTTTCATAGACAAAGGAGAACTTGTTGGCTAATGGTAAACTTGATGATTATGATGATGATGAAGAGGATGAAGACCTAATGTGGAGGTTACCCAAGGAAGAAACAGACTTTGAAGATGATTTTCTGGAGTATGATCAGGAGCATATCAAATTCATTGATAATATGCTAATGGGATCAGGGGCTTTTGTGAAGAAAATTTCTCTCTCACACTTTTCAACCACTGATTCAAACTATGAATGGAAAGCACCCAAAAAGTCATCCCTGGGTAATGTTCAGTTTTCATCAGATTTTGATGATTTTGACTATAGTTCTTGGGATGCTATGTGCTACCTGGATCCTAGCAAGGCTGTTGAAGAGGATGATTTTGTAGTGGGCTTCTGGAATCCATCAGAAGAAAACTGTGGTGTTGATGCAGGAAAACAGTCTATCTCATATGACTTGCATACAGAGCAGTGTATTGCTGACAAAAGCATTGCCGACTGTGTGGAAGCCCTGTTGGGCTGCTATCTGACCAGCTGTGGTGAAAGAGCTGCTCAGCTTTTCCTGTGTTCATTGGGGCTGAAGGTGCTCCCTGTAATTAAAAAGACTGATTGGGAAGGCACTTTGTGTGCTACCAGAGAGAATAGTAACAGTGAGCAGAAGAGTCTTTCACCAAACTCTGTTTCTGCTTCTGTAGCTAATTCAGAGCCTTCTCTGTATAAAGACCTGGAGTATGGCTGTTTGAAGATTCCACCGAGGTGTATGTTTGATCACCCAGATGCTGAAAAAACCCTAAATCACCTTATTTCTGGTTTTGAAAACTTTGAGAAGAAAATAAACTACAGTTTTAAGAACAAGGCTTATCTTCTTCAGGCATTTACTCATGCCTCGTACCATTATAATACCATTACTGGTAAGTTGTCTTAAAGAAACTAGGTTTTTTTCCCATATTGTAAATGCAAGAGAAGCAGTATATGTTGTGTTCCCATACGTAGTCTTTTTTTAGACATCATGTGTTACTTTAAGAAGTCAATAGTCTCTGAATACAAAATCTTAGAATATCTTGCCCCTTATTTAGAGAGGGATACTTGTTGAAGCTGTATCTCAATGATTTATTCATATTTTAACTTGATACAGATAGAAGATTTACCGAAGCCTAATCAATTTCTGGGAAGGAGGAGCATTTTTCATCTCTGATGCTGTATCACTAGTTGTATATGACTGACATTAGATCCTGATTTAGCTGCAATAATTTCTTGTAGAACTCTGGAAAATTGCAGTGTACTTCTAGAAGTAGTGATCATGTTTTGCAAGTATATTAAGCAAATTTGTCCCATAATTTAATCCCAAGAATATTACCCTTTGACTGTACTTCTGAAGTTTAAAAGTGGACTGTACAACTTTTATTAGCTGAATAGTCTGTAGGATAGTAAAATACAGAGACTTCCATTTGAAATTGTGAATTGGAAGGTTTAATTTAAGTCTAGGCATTTTATTGAGTAAATATTTAAAGTCAAAGTTTGAAGCAATTGACTAAATCAGACTAAATATTAATTTCAGGTTAACTGCTTAATGTTTCTGTACGTGATCTCATAAAAGATTTTACAGCAGTACAAATGCATATTTCTGTAATCTTGACTTACTTTTGCTTATACTAATTAATTTAGTATTTGTTCATTCTAAAACTTTAAATATTTTCCTATGATAATATGCAATTAAAAACAAACCATGGTAAAATTCCAACCCTGTTTGAAGCGAATGGCAAATTCCTGTGCAGTCAGCAGTCTGAATTTTTCCCTGTAGTGAATTGGTTCCTTATTCCAAGGAGTAAGAAAGCTCTGCTTTAATTAAAGAACTAAGTCATTTTGAAATGTTAGTACATTGAGAAACAGTTCTGACAAAACACTGAAACGGTCCTTTGGTTTTTCATTCTAGGTAATATTACCCACATATATATTTACTTTTTACAAATATTTCACAAAACATATACAAGGTAGATGATTCCTTTTCATATATATACTAACAAACAGAAACCTTGAGGTATGGTGTCTAGATGAAATTATGTTGTTGGTAGCAGAAACTTTTGATTCCATTTCTATTTATCAAGTAAGACAACTGTGAATTGCTGTTACCTGTAACTTTTTCTCTTAAGGAGTAGCTAGCAGTTGAGATTCGGCAGCATCTTATGTTCAGCTGCTATAAAAGCAGCTTAGTACTAGCCATTTCATTCTCATGTTACTTTTGTAATAATTTTGTCTTCCTTCCCTCTCTACCTGCCTATCCCTGTTTGCTTTCAAGAGGGTTTTTTGCTTTTGTTTATATTCTAAAAATAGACCTCCATAGCTCTCCATTCCCACGTCCCCTGTCAATTTTCCAAACAGCAAAGTCTTGGCAATTTTAGTTTCCAGTTTAAAAGGCCCATTCTGAATGGGAATCTTTGTTCAGTGCTTTTTGAGAACTCTAAATCTGTGGCAAATTAGATGAAAAATCTCAGATTGTATGTTCCCCCTGCTTTTAATACATTGATTGTCTTTATTAATTTTTTGGAGGTTTAATTGTTATTGTTTTTACATCAGCGTGCTGGTGGAACCTCTTGATTGTACTTTTTTGTTGTTTCTTGGCACAATGTGAAGATCTTGAGTAAAAACATTAATTGATTATAAACACAAGTGTTTTGCTAGCCTGACAAATTAACATTTAGTTCAAAAGTGGCTTTATTATTAAATATAACTTCTGCTTTTTCTGTTATTTTTTGGTTTGGTTTGTTTTTAATAATTCAATAATAATCTCTTTAAACATAAAGATACCTGTTGTAAAAAACAGATTGTCTTCTCTGAGCATTGGTTAATTTGTGGAATTTACATGGCAGCATACCAAACCTCTTGTCCAGAAAGGCCTGGAAAGAATGTGTGTGTTAAACTTAATTGTGGTGTTGTACATTCTTTTATTTCCAACACTTTAAGATTGTTACCAGCGCTTAGAATTCCTGGGAGATGCAATTTTGGACTACCTCATAACCAAGCACCTTTATGAAGACCCACGGCAACACTCTCCAGGAGTTCTTACTGACCTACGATCTGCTTTAGTCAATAATACCATTTTTGCATCATTAGCTGTAAAGTATGACTACCACAAGTACTTCAAAGCTGTCTCTCCTGAACTGTTTCATGTTATTGATGATTTTGTGCAGTTTCAAATGGAAAAGAATGAAATGCAAGGAATGGATTCTGAGGTTAGTGGAAGTAGAACAACTGTGTTCAGTATCTGATTTCGAAGCATGTCACTGGATTTCTTAGTGTGATGCGTATTTTTATAATGTGTTAGTTTTACGCACACGGTAGCCATAGAAGCAGGCTCCCAGTGATAAAGTATGCAATATGCAAAGTAAAATACAATCTTCAGAAAGTATAAAGTCAATAAGAGCATTTAGAAAGTAATTAAATTGAAACAAGTTTGTCTCTGGATTTTTCTGCGACACTTGTTTTCAGTCACTATTTTGCTTTTGTGGTGCTGTTAGAACAAAATGATGGGGGGAAACCGCTTAGCTTGCTTTCTTTACTGACAGATTAGAAACACTACTATACCATAAAATTGTGATGAAGGGTGAAAGTCACATAATGCTGACTCAGGATAGGATATCCATGCAACATCATGAACAATAGTACCTTGGCACAATGCTGGGATTATTAAATGTAGCACACTGACAGAGATTTCCACCATTTTTGTCTGATTTCTGCTGGAGCAGGTGTCATTGCACTGTACTCCAGGGTGTTTGACGTGCTCCTAAAGGCTTTATCTCTGCTAGCAAGGGAAACATTATATGCATCTTTCAAATAAGCCACTTGAAAAATAGTTTAACTGAAGACTTGCAAACACAGCTCGTATCTGTGCTATGCAGGAAATCTAATGATAATGAACATCTATTTGCTGGAGAATGGACTAAAACTAACTCATTTAGATAAGCTGCTCAGAAAATGTATGAGAGCAAGGGCCTTGAGAGTCAAATTCTAATCAGAGTCCTGGATGAGATGGACTTTCTCATTATCCTTTCTTTAAAAGTGTTATCCAATAGATATCCCTAATAGTTTGTCTTCTGAAAAACTGACCAATCCCTTAGAAAACACTCCATCTGAGAATACTCCAATGCTAAACAAACATGTTACCTTTGTCTTTAGTAATTTTTTCTTTCTGGTATACAATTTAAAAGCTTGGGAATCAAAATACTTCAGTTGCATATATGTGTTTACAGCCCTTGCACTCTGTTGCAGAGTGAAATCCATGTTTTATGGGAAGGTTCAGAAAACATTGAGAAATTTGTCACTGAAATTTAGATAAATTATTTTACATCAGTGGATCAAACTCTGTTACCCATCTTGTTTTCTTCACAATATGAGTGAAAAGGCTAAAAACTTACTCTAAGAGCTCATAATAGTGATTTTTAGCTTTGTTCAGTTTTTGCTAGTATGCAAAACGATTGCCTAGAAACTTCCACCAAAGTTGCAGTGAAATTGTGTGATAGCTGTTTCAAATAAAATTCTTGTTTCAATCTCCCTACGCCTGCTCCCTATCTTGGTCTGGCACTGAATTACTGAAACTCTTATTTCATCAGAGTTAATGCAAGAGTCTTTGTTTCTGCAGTTCATGCCAGCTAGACTGGTTTCCATGTGTGTCTCCATGTCATCTGCTTTTCTTTTTGCAAATCTCACTCCTGAAACATCTGTTGTCCCTTGCTTTATAGCCCTTAGTTTCTCTCCTTCTGTTACTTCAGTATAACTCAAAAGTGCTTCAGTTTGCTCTTGGTATGAAATATGCTATTCAAACAGTTGAATTTGTTTTTTAACATCAAAATTCCTGTTCAGAGTGTGTACGCATCAGGTGTGACTTCTTGTTTGATTTATTTTAGGTAGAAATATTGGGTGGGACTAGTTTATGAAGTATTATGGTGACTCTTAAGAGGACTGAATCAGGTTTTTAACCTCAAATAGAGGCCAAATGGAGTGAGAGGGTAGCTGCTGGGGGAAAAGACTGGCAGAAGCTTCTTTCTCATTAGGCAGAGGAGAGTAATCATCAAAAACTTTGTTTTCAGGTTGCTTTGTTTGGACTTAGGTGAATGTATATTATATGTATTTGAGGTATTTTTAGTAAAGGATTAGATTAACTTGAGACCTTTAAGACATACAATGAAAGTTTAGTTTTAGTAATGAGAATAGACTATTGTCTTAAATCAGTAGCATAGAAGAAAACACTGCCTGCTACATTTAAAAAAATACCTAAGTGCCTTTTAGTTCAATCTGATGTTGCTGGTTATCAGTTATTAATGGCTTATTTTACTAATGCTTGTTTCATGCTTGTCTTCTGGGGTGAGGTAAGGAAAGGTACATCTGACTTTCATCCAGAGATTGGACTTCCAGATTTTAAAGTCTCCTTCTAGGAGATGTTTAATGTATGAACTCTTCCTTTGTTATGAGTAGCTTTCTAGTATTAACTGATAGAGCCAAGTCTGTTTCTTATTGGAAAAAACAGACCCGTGGTGAAATCCTACAGAATTATTACAGGAGGAATTCACAAAGCATATAAGGTCTTTGTATGCAATGGTGTTTGGGATTTTTTTCACATTTGAAAAATGATATATCCAGCAACTTGATTTCATTGGGGAATAAAAGAACAATTTCACTGTGGAAAGTTGTCAAAAAACTTAAAGGAAGCAGCTCAGGATAGGATGTAAGAGAGCTTACATTTCTGAAGTTCTTTGTTTTATTTTAAAAGCAGCAATGATTTCTCTCTCTTCTCCTCCTCCCCTCTTCCCTGCCCCCCCTGGCTTTTTTAATTGCAAACAGCTCAGAAGATCTGAAGAAGATGAAGAAAAAGAGGAAGACATTGAAGTACCAAAGGCCATGGGGGATATATTTGAGTCCCTTGCTGGTGCCATTTATATGGATAGTGGAATGTCTTTGGAAATGGTTTGGCAAGTGTACTATCCAATGATGAGGCCATTAATAGGTATTGTGAGCTTTCAGAAAAAAAATTAATAATTAAGTGCCATCTGCTATGAAGAGAACAAAGCTAATTTAAAAAAATTTGTTTTTATTTTTTTCCAAATAGAAAAATTTTCTGCTAATGTGCCCCGTTCCCCAGTGCGAGAGCTGCTGGAGATGGAGCCAGAGACAGCCAAATTTAGGTAAGAATATACTTCCTTTGGTAGACACTGCCATAAAATGTTTTTAAGCTGTGCTTCATAAACTACTGAGGATTTGTAAATGTCACAAATTACTTTTAATCTCTTTTGCACTAAGCAGCTAGCATGATCATTATGTTCACTGATTTTTATTTTTTTTCCTTGCATAACTTTATGAGAAAAGCAATTATTTCTGTTTAACTATACTGCTCTAACTTCTGTAGAAAGGAGAATGTAGGTCTCATTTCACATTAACTTGCCTAGGCAGTAAGTAATTCTTCTGTATATTTTTGCAGTCCTGCAGAAAGAACTTACGATGGAAAGGTCAGAGTAACAGTGGAAGTTGTAGGAAAGGGAAAGTTTAAAGGTGTTGGCAGAAGCTACAGGATTGCCAAATCTGCAGCTGCGAGAAGAGCACTACGAAGCCTCAAAGCAAATCAACCTCAGGTCCCAAACAGCTGAGACTCCTCTTAAAAATAAATAAAATGGGGGAAAAAAACCACATACAAATAAAGCAAATTTTTAAAAATGTTGATGTTGAGAGGAACAAATTGGAAGACAGAATTTAAAGTTTGTTTGATAACAGAATAGATAACAAAACATTTAACATGTATAAAATTTTGGAACTAATTGTAGTTATAGTTTTTTGCGCAAACACAATCTTGTCTTCTTTCCTCACTTCTGCTTTGTTTAATCACAAGAGTGCTTTAATGATGACATTTAGCAAGTGTTCAGAATAATTGTTGTCAGGTCTTTTTGGTTTACTTTTATTGTCAGTACAGCTTTGCTTAGTGTTAGAAGGCCAGGGAGCTTACGCCTAATGCAGTTGCTAGATTTATATATAGTAATCTTGAAACTCTTCAATCTGTGCACTAGTGCCAGTCATAAAACAGTTGATAAACTGTGCTGGATGATTGGGTATAAGAAAGAATAAGTGTGCCAGTATTCTCCTTTTTTTTTTTCTTTTTTTTTTTCTTTTCTTTTTTTTTTTTTCCCCCCTCTCCATGTCATCTTTTTACGTTAAGGTGGCATTCCCAATCATTATTGCACTTATTTTTTAGGGACAGGTTTTAATTGAAATGGCTGGCATACTGGTAGAATGAAACTTCAGTTTCCTTATGCCACACAGTCTTGCATAAAAAAAGGTTCTTGCCTTAAAAATAAATAAACCCTCATTAATAATCTTTAATTTCTGATCTTTTTGGAACAAACTGTTTTACATTCCCTTGATTTTGTTACGCATTTTACAATGATACAGCTCTATATTTACAGTACAACTCATTACTATAGCTGTGACTTATTACAGGATTATAATAGAAATTGTATTCATATATATGTAATTAGGTTATTTTTAACAATTCTGAGGAGGTGGTTAGTCTACAGTTTTTTTTATACCATAAACAAAATATGGTCTTTGGCTAAAATTCCAATTTTACACAAACCTGCAAGCTAGATAGTTCCAATACTGGAAACAGTAATCAATAATTGCACAGTGCAAACTGTCACTCTAACAAAATAACCTTAGACATATCACACCTAAAATATGCTGCAGATTTTATAGTCAATTGGTTACGTATTTAACAAACAGAGCACCTTTACACTTAGAGATATTTCCACGTAAATTTCTTACTGTACTTTTCAGAGTTGCATGCATATTTCACCTACCAAAGCTGTGCTGTTAAATAACATGAAAGTTGATGTTTAAGATATAACTGCCGTACTTTTGATACATCTGTGATTTAGGTCCTTAATTTAGAGAAACTAGCTCATTGGTGTTTTGGTCTACTGGGGGTGGGGGGGAATCATACTTTTATTTTTTAGGCTTTGCCTATACTTCTTTAATTAGATTTTTGTAGGCACTCTTCACTTAAATACCTCAGTTCTTTTTTTCTTTTCTTTTCCTTCTTTTTTTGCATGCATTGTTTTTTTCTGTTTTGGTGCTATGTTTATATATTATGCTTGAAATTTTAATTTTTTGCACTGTAACTATAATACCTCTTAATTTACCTTTTAAAAAGCTGTGGGTCTCGTATTCCCACCAATATCAGTAGAGGTTTGCTGCAATTTTGCCCTGTTAATTATGCTTGAAGTTTGAGAAAGCAGAGCAAGGTGTTTTAACGTTTTCCAGCACAATAGTTTGAACTTGATGCTGTGTCTTACGTATTAAATTACAAATAAATACTGTATTTCCTGCTTTTAAACCCTATTCCTTTCCTCACAAATGCACACTAAAACAAAACAAAAACTGTCAGCTCTTGCTTTCTTAACAAAATAAAATAAATGCCTTAGTGACAAGGGGTAGACATTAAGCTTTTCTGAAATACAGTTTTCAAAAGTTCATATATTTTCTATCTCTATCATTTTTCATTCTGCAAAAAGGACCATTCTTTTATTTGAAAGCAGCATTGTTACAGCAGTCAGACCGAGAATTAAAATACTAGCTTACAAAAAATTTTAGCATTTGTTTGGTACTTCAGTCATGAAAATATAACAGGGAAGTATAAGACCTGCAAGTCTTGATGTGTATAAAACAAATGTAAATGAAATGGAACATAAAAACATGCAGTCTAAATTTTCAAAGGTAAATTGCTTTGAGTTAGCTGTTTAAAAAAAAAAAAAAAAGTTACCCATGTAAGTTACAGCTCTTTCTTCGTGGTAGGAGTGAAGTTTCTTAGAGAAAATACATGATTGCTAATGTTAACAATTCTGTGTTTCTGGCCAGACATCAATCAGCAGATAAAATCAGACCATCTAGAAAGTCTTAAGTAGTTTTAACTGCATTATGAAAAACTAAAATTTAAGTTAGTCTTTGGACGCCTAAAATTTCTTACCGATTGTTACAAGGTCATAGATTCTCAGGGGTTTCAGGTAATTGTTAGCAGTAAAGTGCTATGGAGTGTTTTGATGCAAAGAAAATTAACTGAACTTGCTCTGTGTTTCAGAATAGTTTAATGATCACTTTGTTACTAGATAAAGCCTATGAATTGGAAATCTGAAATGTGTAGTGGCTGACTATAAAGTAGTTTCTGCTGCTGATGCGTTTTTAAATGCGTTTTAAATGCCGTAATTTTTTCCAGTGTGACCTCATTGAAATATTTTTTATCCTTTGAGATAGAAAATTCATATTAGTTTCCATGTTATACATCTGTGTGTTTTACCCTACAGTTGATATGATTTTATATTGGACAGTGTATGCTATTAAAGACCTAAATCTGATCATTTGAAGGTTGGGATAGAAATCACTTGACATGCTATAAGCACAAGTGTAAGCGGACTGTTGCAACCCATCTTCAAAAGCAACCACACAGGCTCATCATAAATAGTGTGGGGGTTAGTTGGCATGAACCTTGTTTTTTTTTATCTAAGTCCTGTTATACTGTACTTTAAACAGTCCTCCTAACTATGCTGCGTTTTTATTTTTATGGCTTTTTTTGCGCTGTTCTGTTCATGTAGCACAAATAAGCATTGCACTTGGTACCATGCTTTACCTCATTTCAAGGAAAAAAATGCTTAACAGAGAGGAAAAATGTGGTTTGGCCTTGCTGCTGTTCTGATTTACTGAATTTGAAAAAGATAATTATAATGCCTGCAATGTGTCATTTACTTGCACAACTTAAATAGGTCATTTGTAATGTCTGTGGCATTTTTACTGTATGTGGAAAAATACAACAAAGGTGTGTAACAACTCTTGATTGTATTTTAAAGCTATTGTTTTTCTACTACATCATTTTACTGTTATGTGAAGTAATTAAAGTTAGAATGACCTCTGACACTCCAGTAGTTATCTCTGAACAAACCAACATATTATGTGTATAATGTAGTTTTTGTGAGAAGACAGCCCCTAGTAATTTGGTCAACCTCAACTAAATCTCTGCTCGGTCTGAATATTGAGTGCCCAGTAGTGACTTCTGAAGTGTTTGTTCAGCTTGATGCTGCTAAAGTCCGTACAGAAAAAAGCCTACTATTTTTAAGTCTCATTACACAATAGTATGTTGTGACTGCAGAGTACAGAACTTGGACAAGAACCAGTTTCCATGCTGGGGAGGAATATAGTGGTGGCCCAGGGATGAGGTGCCAGATCCTCAGCTAGTGCAAATTGATGTGGTATCATTTTAATCAATGGAACTGCATTCTTTTACATTCCTGAAGATCTTGTGCTTATATGTATGTTGCAGAGTTTGGGTTTTCCTCCTTGTAAGCAAATACAGAACCATAAACTGGAAAATGTGGGGTTTATGTTACTGCATATGACATAACTATGCTAGATGCATTTATCTGTTTAGACAGTGAAATCTTTGTATCCCAGTCACGGCAGCACATGTAATCAGAAAACTACAAATAGCATCATGGTCTGCTGTGATACTACACTTGCCTCTGACAGTATTCTGGGTCCATATGTTTTAGGTGGGGTTCCCTACAAAAACATTCTCATGGAAATCTCTGTATTTATTACACGAGTGAAGCGAGAGGGATTTTGATTTTTGGTACTTAATTACTGACGTTGATCCTTTTCCAATTGCTCTAATTTTCAAGAAGTTAAAGTTAATTTCTTTACTTTTGTATTAGGTTTAAAACACTACAGTTCATGACCATGAAATGTAATCTAAATATCAGCTGTAACTCAATCTGAATTATGTTAGCAAATATCTAGAGGTCATTGTAGTATACTCCACTAGCAGTTAAAATTAACTTCTGTCAAAGCTAACTACATTTCTTAAAAATAAATTTTATCCAATAAAGTCTTTGGGTTTTTTCCCTCTTTTATTTGAATAGCAACCACAGACTACTTTAATTGCTTTGTAGATGCACTCAGAATTTACTGCAGCAGCAAGTTGGAGAGAAAATTGCGAACAAGAATTGGAAATTGCAGGCATTTTTATTGTAAATAGTTTGACTGAAAAGATGGTTAAAATCAAGTAGAATGAATGACATATAATTTGATGGACAATAAAATATTTACCATCACATGCTGCAGCTGTCTTTAAGGGACATAAAATGTAATTCATTCATACTGTAATCATGCTGCAGAAGTTTGCAATCTGCACCTTATGGATCACAATTACCTTTAATAGTTTTTGTAATAATTGTAGCTGAGTATATCTCCAATAAAGTTATGGTCTGTTCACCTTGTATTGTCTTTTTGCTTTTGTTTTTAGTTCCTCTTTATCTTTCCATAAATCTTCTAGAGTTTACAAAAACTTACTTCTCAGTCTCAATCTAAATAAAAAAATTAATTTGTGAAAACTTTATTTCTTGACATTGTTTAAAGACAAGTTTGCTTGTCTCCTTCCTCTGATGAATGAACTGTCTTCATAGCTATATGAAGAGTCTTAAGGGACATTCGGGTTAAAAATGATGGTGTACATGCTACAATTTGATCCCTGTGTTGACCATTATACCTGCAAAATTTGTTGGAGCTGGGAAGCCCCAGAGCACAAGGGTTCAGTAACACAGGTTTGCACAATTCAGCACGTTTTAAGAATAACATGTTAATATTAGCTAATAGTCTCAACATCAATAACATTGATTTTAATTATTTTTCCCATTTGTTTTCCATTACTATTTCACTTATCCCGAATATTGAAAGCATGTTTGTAGAGTGTTCTGCCTGGCACACCAGTGTCATGTCTGTGTTTTACGGAGACGAGGCAGACCTGCCAGTCAAAGATCAGGAGTCTTCCTTTTTGAAAACTTCCTAATGCAGCAGTTGGTTTCTTGGCATCTGCAATGGGCAACTTCTACTACGTGTTTTGTCTTAAGTTCTAGAGAAAAGCCTGCTGAACTGCTGATGGGCATGGCGGTACCTTTCTCTGGGACTTGGAGGAGGGCCGAATCACCTGTCTTTCAACAATGTCAGTTTGTTCCTTTTCTCAGCTGTAACGAAGCAAGCAATTCTCAGCTGAGAATCCTGAGGAACCTTGTGGATTTTCTGTGGCTTTCCAGCTCTTTTTTTTTTCCCCCCTCTAGGTTCCACCCTGACACTGATGGCACTGGCGGGTAAGTCTCTTTAAGGTCCAATGTATAGGCTAGTAAGCCATAGTAGGGGGTGACAACACAGCCCCCACCCCCCAAGTTCTAGGAAGTGGGTCAAATTGGAAAACTTCCTTTCCCAAAATTTTCTACAGGAAAATAAGCCTGAAAAGAATAATTAAAAAAAAAAATAGTTGAAGATACCATTATCTATCTTCCTGTTCATTGTGGAGGAATGAGATGAGGGATGGCCATCTAAACTTGAGTCTCAAAGGAAGTGGTCCATCTTGTGCTGGGTAGTAATGTGAAGCATCCAGAGTTCTCCAGAAAGTCAAAGTGTAAAATCAGTAAAGGTTCTGCTTCAAAGGCAGGTGACTGCATTTTTTTGCCAGTATGGGAGCAGCACCTACTTACTGTAGATTTTGAGTACAGCTTATTAGCAATGGTCTTGAAACTGCATAGCATAAAATAAAGATCCTTTTAGTTTTATAGTTTAAGCTGCTCAGAATGCAGCAATGACTGGGTGGTTCATGCCCCTCAAAGGAACAACAGGCTTGACTTAAAAAGAATAGTAATTAACTTTAGTAAAGCTATAACATCAAGACACAAATTTTCAGGATAGTTATATTTGTCATCCTGACAAACTTCAGTGGCCACTCTAGGAACTGGGAATACCTCTATCTGAAGAAGAGTTTACAGGTACTGTTTTCTCATGTCCTTACTGTAAGAATAAATGTGTTTCATAATTGCATCAGTAGAGCTAAGATACGTATTTGGTTAGCTCCTATTCTTCTTAAGTAAAACCATACAGAAAAAGGAATTTGAGTGAAAACTGAGGGGAGTAAGTTTTTGAATATGCTAGCCCTTAAAAGAGGTAGTAACAAAGCTAATCATAACGTCAAGTCCAGAAACAGTGGAGCAGATTTGGTGCTTGGCTGGGCTTCCCTTAACACTTCTGCTAGAGTCCAGGTGCAGGATCTGTTCCTTAGAGGAAATCTCCATGTCAGTGGACACAGGCAGTACTGACATGTAAGCAGGTTTTATTTTTCTCATAGCTGTGATTATGTCCTTCCTTATTGTAGAATTTGAACAATACTTTCATTTTGGTGAGTAAAATAACAAAGGACCTTACGTATGTTATGAAAACAGTATCATTTACTTTGCAGCTTAACCACCTCTACTTACCTGGCTTATATTCTTTTTTTTTTTTTTTAAACATTACTTTATATATATTTTATTGGAAGCCTCATGCTAACTCTTAAATGGAAGTAATTTTCTTCTGTTAACTTGAAAATTTCCTGCAGTTTTGGGTTCCTGTCCAGCTCCCACTTGAAGTCACTGGGAAGACATCCACTTGGGCTCTGTCATTTGTGTGCATTTGAACTTAACACAAAAGTCCTTCAGATATAAAAAGCGTAAATTCCAGATGTCAAGTAAAAGTTGAGAAATGTAGTGATGCGGAAAGGCAGCCTTTTCTGTTTTGCTTCTATTTTTGAGGCTCTTATGTAAAAAGGGTAGCATGTTTGCCAGCTACCTACTTCTGAGATAGCCCACCTATTGTGGTGAATATCCAACTGCTTGCTCCATTTTTCTTTTGCCGGGTGGGCAAGAGTTAGAGGGGAGGAACGAGGGCAATCTTCCTCACAGCTTTTATTAACATCTAGGATGCTTCAGGTAACTTCAGGCGTGCACTCTGCAGAGAGCTGCATCTGGGCTCGCTCCCACCCATTTCTTCTGCTTTCAGTGGAGCCACGTCAGCAGCCGCAGGGCACCGTGTGGTTTTCCTGCTGTTAGATCACCCTTTCAACATGAGGTGAGTTGAATGAGAGAGAGGCCCCTTCCTCCCTGCCCAGGGCTGGCACTCAGTTGATGAGGTGGATCCCACACTGTAGCTTGAAGCTGGAAATGTTTGTTCAGGCAAAGTAATGGGGCAAGGAGAAGAGATTTCATCTAGCTGTAGCATGGCCAGGGAGTCACTAGTTACTCCAGGGTCACGTTTATCTCTTGCCGAGGTGAGGATGATCCCTCTTTACTGCCACTTGGCCTGAAGCAGGGGCGTGGGTATGAACTGTTGCAGCTGTTTCAGCATTTGTAATAAAATGATGCTAAGTTTGCAGACTTCACTTACCTAACTGAAGCACTGAGCTACAGGAGGGGACTGCAGGATCACCAGTCCAGTCTTCAACTATATATTCTTTTAAGAAAGTAGTTTTCACAGAAGTACTTGAATGGCACTTTGCCATCAATTCTAGGATTTTAACTTTGTTTTGTAAATGAAAATCTAAGTAACATAGAGGCGCAGCGCTATGGCTGTATGACTTGCCTATTGCACAACTACTAGCATTAGCACAAGTGCCAGTGAACACAGGTATTGTTAAGCATAGGCATCTCCTTCCCTGTTCTTATACCACAGTTGTCTACGCCAGCTGTTCTTGCTTTCATGTATTCACTCTCCAGTCACCTGAATTTAGGCCAGACCCTGGTGTCTGAACAAAACCCTCCCTGCATTCAGTCAAGCCTCAGTGTCTTGATAGCTGAGATCTGCCCTATTCTCACACATCTATAGCAATTAATAGTATTTTGCAGCACCAATTTTAAGTTAAGAAATTATTGCTTTCAGGGTGATTCTAGCTGGAATAGCAGAGCATTTTGTTCCTGCCAGCAACACTCATCACCTTCCTCCCAGCTTTACATAGTACATGTGCTCCAGGCAAAAGAGATCTCATTATACAAACAAGCATGGCACAGGCAGCCATACTCCCTGTCTGGCCAACTGGCTGCTGTGCAGGGCTGTGCCAGCAAAAAAGCTCACTTAAAACAAGGGCAAAAGTTCCCAGGACTCTGCCTCCACAACGGTGGTGGAGATGGGAAGGAATCTATGGAAGATGTAGTAACCATTTTTTTCCTGGACCAATGCCTTTGCTGGGCTTTAAAAAGTTGCCCTTTCTGTGGAATCCATCAGCTAGAAGGGTTCCCGCACTGAGCACCAAGTGCTGCCTGCCGTGGAGGGCTGAATTCCCAAAAAGCACCGCTGTCCCCAGCAGGTACAGCAAGGAGGAGAAGGGCAATTCAGACCTTCCTGACCCACCTTGCAGAGCTGAATCAAGCACACATCCTTGTGCGTGTGCATTGCAAGGGTACTCCTTATTTTACTTGACATTTGGTTGCAAGCCACTAAATTAGTGTAAAATAACCATACAGCAGCCTCTGTGGAAGATTTCTTGTAATGTTGGTTTATTGGCAGTTTAGCTGAGGTGAAGGGTTACTTCATGCAGCAGCTAAATAAATCGTAACAGCCTATGGTACGTGGGCTGCAGGAACTAAACTAAACATAAGTATGTAATCTATGCTAGATATATAGCAGCTGCTTTTTGTATAGGATATGGTGTGTTGATGTGTGTCAGAAAATCCCAGAAACTGCAGTGATTGAGGCAAGGAGTGATGGGGGACCTGCATAAACACCTGAGATGTGTCAACAAATAAAATTGTAGGCTGGAAATATTTTGGAAGAAATGCCAAGATTCAGAGCCACCTCAGATATAGAAAGGGAACAGACCTGGGCAACTTGGCTCTTAAATCAGCTCCCCAGAAAGGGGAGGGCATTGTGGAGGAGGGCTGGGCAATGGCGAAAACGGGCAGAGCCAAAGTTCACGTATTCCAGCATTGGGTTTTAAGGCGACAGCAGGACACGTGGGAGCTATTGAGAAGAAGAAACTAAGCGAAGTAGAGTCTTACAAGAAGCAGAGGTTGACCTTGGCCATCAGGTACTGCAGAAGTCACTTACCAGTTTTTGCCATTTCCAATAAACTGGAAGTTCAAGTATCCCTGAACTTAGTCCTCTGAGGTCCAAAACAAGTCCTGCGGTCCAGGGCCCATCTTGCCCTGAACGTTGCCTCTTCCTGCAACAGTGTAGAACTTGTGACTTTGTGTGTCACCCCTGTGAGGGCTCCATGTCTTAACTACAGCGGCAAAAACTCTGCCTTGTGTCCAAAGCAGGCTTGTGGTGAGAAGAGCCGTGGTCTGCCCGCTGTGCCAACAGTAAAGGTACGGTTTCTGTGCCAGCCGTGCCACAGACAGGAGGCACCGTAGGGTTGTGTTTGATAGGTGGGAAACTGGTTTTGCTGTTAGAGAGAAGACTGTAGTTGTGGCTGCCTGGCATCACTCGGCTTAAAATCCCCTGCCGCTTTTCACCTTGTTGTGATTGCTCACATTGAGAGCTACGTGTGCTCATCCTCTGCATCGGCACAGTCTTCTGTCTTTTTTGAAGAAGCCTCTCTGCCCTGAGCCTTCACCAAGATAACATGTTTCAAACTAGAGAGAAGCAATTGCAGCTTAGGGTTTCAGTTGTCTGGTTGAAGTCTAATAGGCAGCAGTAAGCCCATCGGTGGTGGCTTTGAGGACAGTTTTAAGCTTTCCACTGATTTTCTTGTAAAGCTAAACCTAACCTCATGTTCAGAAGTTGATTCCTCACTGCAATCAAATGTTCTGAAAAGGTCCTTAGTGAGACCAGGCTGGAGAGATTTGGGGCTCACATGAATCCACAGGAGACTACTTTGGCAATTATGGCAAGCATGAAGAAGCAGACGAAGCTGCGATTGCAATCAACTGAGGAACACAAACATTTTTTAGCGAGGTAGGTAAACAGCAGTCTTTGATGGCCAAGTTCTGACTGGGTCAATGGCCTAGCCATAAATCCATGCATCTGCCTGATTTTTCTCTAACGTTGCATTATTTGGGGAAAATTTCACCCAGTTGCCCACCACAGAGGTCTCTGGTCAGTGGGCTCCCGTTGTCCCGTGGTTTCCTGGAAGTGCAGCTGGGGTTATCTTTGGGGAATCTGAGCAATGCAGCGTGACGATACTGGAGACGGAGCCTTCGAGCCTTCTGCTCGGCTCCCTCGGCAGCCAGGGGCTGCACCACGGGGAGGGAGGCTCATCCCCTTCCCTGACCCACTGCCTGAGGGTTGGAGCCCAAGGCTGCAGCTTGGCCCTACGGTCGGGACCGCTCTCTGGTGACGGTTACTGCAGGGATACCCCAAATCAGCGCATGTCCTGCCACGGCTGCCTACGCACCTCCCTCGCCTGTAACTGGGGTTATGCCTTTTATATTATGCTCCTGAGACCTGGGTATAATTTTCTCCACTCCCCGTCCCCAGCCATCTCTTTCGACTGTCAGTGTTTATAACCGCCGTGCACAATTACTCTCCTCCCCTAACCCCTGCTCCACCCCAGAGGCAGCTGTATTTCCACAGCGAATGAAGCAATTCCTGTATGTACGATTTTAAAGTGCTTCGGGACCCTTTGGGAGAGAAGGTGCTATTGTACAAGTACAAGATATTATTAAAACAGGAATCTGTGTAATGGGTGATAAATTTTGATACTGTATGTTTAATATAATATGATGGTTGTAAATCCAGTGAATTACCATAGGTATTTGCTGTGCAGTGTGTTTATGAATTGTTTGGGCAGGTGTTTTTCAAGTCCCGGTTTTCACACGAAATGTGAATTATAGGACAGTTTAATAATATTCCTTACTAGACTCCAATATGCCACAATTAGCTGCAGAAATGTTATCACCTGATGGCTGAGCTTGGTTCCTGATTAAGTTCATGTATAAGAAGGTAAATGAAAAAAGGAGCATAGAGAAAAGAGATCTGCAGAAGCAAACTTTTAGATCTGTCTTTGATCTCTTATAAGCAAATATTTTTTTAAAGCTGCAGAAATCAATAGTTTCGGTATTGTCCAACTGTATGTTACATGTGCTTCCATATAGGTTAGAAGCAGTTTATTTTGATCGCAATAATGAAATAGTTCTCTAAAAGTTTATATTCAATAGTTATGCTATTAATATTTATTGATGTGAAGGGATAGCTGTACTGCACATGTTATTTGAATCAAACTGTGCTGGATAGTTTTTAAATCAGATCCAAAATAATGTAATTCAGGATTACATAGGGTCGGAGTTTCTTATTTTTATTTTTTACTGACTTCCACATAAAAAAGACTTATAAGACCTTGAAAAAACGTTTCCCTTCTCTGAAGAAGAGAGAAGTGCTCTGTTTCACTCTTCCATCTGCTTTTGTACTATAAGCTGAATCTCATCCTGAGCTGACATTATACCAAGCAGCACAGCAGTAAACTATCTACAGGCAGGGCCGGGTAGAGATTTTAAAACGTAGCGACTGAAGAACACAACTTCTCTATCACTGTCGGATTTTGTGAGTGTAAATTGGGCTGTCGTTAGTTTTATTAAAGCCTATCGCTGGTGTTCTTTGGGGTGTGGAGCCCTTTGCTTTTCACGTAGGTGTTTGCAGCTCCGGCGGGTTTGCCGTGACTTAGGCACCTCCATAGCTGTTGCTGGCACCTTCCAGACGAGTGAGGCTCAGGGCCAGGTTTCGGAGGTGCTGCGCTCCCACCGCCCCAGCTGATGTCCGGGGTGGCTGAAGGTGCTGGGCATCACCGCCCACCTCTCCAAGCCCCATCCCACCGTGGCTCGTGCCTCCCTGAGCGCCTGGGAGCTCAGCACCGCCGGGATCAGGCCCATCGTTGAGCGTAGCTGGATCTCACTGGCGCGATGTTACAAGCTGGTAGCTCGGATGGAGGTTTGCTTAAACGTCTTCTTTCCCCTTGACTGGTGTAAGGAAGGCGTCTGCAGCCCACCCCCCTCCCCGCGCCATGCCTTGTGTATGTGTAAAAGCTGCCCTTGGCCCCAGATGATATGTTTGCATTTCATAATTAATGCTGAACTCGACTTGAGGCAGATACCAAAGGACGATTTTTTAAACAGATGTTGCAGGTCACTTGTAAGTTATTTGTCAAATAAGTTTCAGAGCGCAAGCCGCTGCTTTTGCCATTGTAACCAAAGGCGTATGCTGTTCAGCAGCAGTAATTACAAAGCCAGGGCAACGCAGGGAAAATTCATCTTATTTAAAAGTGTTTTAGTGTCACCAAACAGCTTGCTATGCCATTAGGCAAGTTTTGCTAGACACGTTCAAGTTGAGGGTTTTAATTTGTTTGAAGTATTCTCTAAAACAGAATTATGTTGGAGTTTACATAAAATGAGAGAATGACATGAAAAGTTTTAACTTAAGCAGCAAAATATAAAGGCTAATCTTATTTAAAAGTAATATGTGTGTCTTGATTGAGTGCCCAGATACACTCAACTGGGACATTTTAGTGGAATCGGTTCTAAGCTGTTACACTGAGTTATACAGAGTAGGTTTTCCTGAGCTCACATTGCCAGACCTGAAATACTCTTGTGGCTGCATTTAATAAAGAAACGAAAGTCTTGGGTAAGGGGATATGATTTTTTATGACAGAAGGAATGCAAATAACTTTTAGTCTCATTGCCTAGACCGGGTTTGGTCTGATTTGATGGAGTTTAATAATGACTTATAACCTGTGCTGACAATGTGCAGACCCGCACAACGTCATTTAACTCATTTATTCTGCTTGCTGTAAAAACAAAGAGATGGCAAATAAATATATGGAAAGTTCATTGTTTGTCAGAGGGCCCAAGCCAAAAGTTTTCAGTGACCTTTTAAAATATGGTCCCAGGCTAGTACTAAAATGTCTGTCACTCAGCGCACACACTTGCACAATTTGGCCTTTTAACCCGTGCATCTTGTTTTTCTCTCTTTCAACTGGTTGTATGAATTTCAAATCAGCTGCAGCTATTTAAGTTTTTGCATTGGAGGATTACTGTAAATTGCAGTCTGACAATTACAATGTACAGCGCACAGGAGAGTTATTAATGGATAGGCCTACTGATGGCCTTTCAGCGCTGACGAGGGCCTGGTGTTCTTCACCCGTAATTAGATCCAGTGGTCGGGGTCTGCGTGGATGAGGCAGAGGAGGGGGTCGGCCGTGGAGCGCCGCTTTATCAGAGGAAGATATCAATTGATCAGAGATAGTTACTATCGGCAACGTCTAAATCTCTAATTCACCTTCTTCTTAATGACTTGTATTGGCTTAAGAAGCTAAGTTATTTGACAGCACGGAGCTCGGCTGACAAAGCCGCGCAGGTGGTTTTAATAGAGGATTTCTGTTGCTTGAGATTTCACTAAAGACGGAGCAACAGTTCAACAGACACAACAGAGGCCAGTAAAAACCCCGGTCTGCTGCTCTGCTCACCGAGGATACCAGCGGGGCTCGGGCTGCAGCGAACCGCCGCTCCCATTTATGCGGCACTTTTTTCCTTTGCAAACCCCGCACAAGGGTTCTCTCTGAGGTTTCTGTATTTATTTTAAGGAATTAATCTTACGTGGGCATAAATTATATTTGACAAATGAAAACCCTTGGGGGGGGGGGGATTTTTTTTACTGCCCTATGAAAAACGTTTTCCAGAACATAATGTTTCTGAAAAATTAAATATGCTTTTTAGGACGAAGAGAGAGTCCAATGCCCAGGAAGAACCAGTAAGCTTTGTAAAAGTTGAAGGCAATGGCTGTTTACCATTGATAAACCCAGAAAATAAACTCACTGCAAGCCAAGTGCTTAGATTAGATATGTCATCATGAACGAAAATTTCAGCTTTTTAATGAAGTAACCCAAGAAGCAACAGTTTTGTGCTTAGATTATCACAGTGTAAATCCAATAAGAGATGGGCACCTAACTCCCCAAGGTGCTGCTGATCCAGCCCTGATCCTTTCTAGAAGGATTGCAACCACCTGCCAGGAAATTTTCCATGCAGTAAAGCTTGTAGCCAATCTGATGTTCACAGTATATCCCAAAGGTTTTATTATTATTATTATTATTATTATTAATTATTCAGATTATGTATACCCTTGGCAAACATAGGTTTGAGTCTGTTAAGGCTTTTTTTCAGAGTAAACATTTGTTTCAAATCTTGTTCCAATCTCTTAACACATATTGAAGTAAAATCTAATTGAGTAGATCACTGGCATAGGCAGAGCTTTCTGTTGTTGTTCTTGAGGGAGAGCTCAAGAGAAAAGCAGGTCTGTGAGACTTTGCATTTTAGCCTTGAGTGGAAACATATTTATCAGTACAAAGCATGCTTTTTTAAGCCATTCTGGAACTAGCAAAACTGATGGACCTGTCTTCTGGTTTCACTACCAGGTTCGTGACCTCACTCCCAATACACCTTCTGGGTTGGTGTCACAGTTTCTACTTGTGAGCACTAATTTGCCGTTTGTACTTCCACTGAACTTGCAACCCATCTCTGTAAGGTACATCTTTGCAGCTCCTACCGAGGTCAGGGACTACTGGCCTGAAGTGAAGTGAAGAATAAATACACTGTGCACCTGTAGCGTGCTGTTATCTCAAGATCACAAAGTGCCTTCAAAACTTGCTAGTTATGGTTTATAAAACTCTGAGTGTCATCCCTGACAGAGGAGAAAACAAAGGCAGAGGGAAATAAGTAACTCTCCCAAAAGCAATAAATTTTTAAATTTGTGATTTGCCCAGCCAGCGATTTATGCTGAGCTAGAGCAGGGATTGAAATCCTGATCCTTTGATGCTGATATTGAGAGTCCCGTTGGCTTCAGTCTTGTCAGGAGCTCACCGGTACGTATTTTTGCTTTTCATAAGGAGAGCATACAGGAGCCGAAGACACGGATGAGTTACCACATAATTATAAACTTTCCTCGTTAAAATGACAGATATTGTTTTGGACGTGACTGAGCTAGCTAGCTGGGGTGTCAGTGTCATCCTGAATTTAATGTGGATGTACCAACAGAAAGGTAACTGGAGAATGGTGCTGAGGTGGAAGGCTGCTTCTCTGTACTATGAAGCAAAGCAAAAGCATGGTGGTAGCAGTTGTCTTCAACCCAAAATGTACCTATTCTGCCATGGACAATGAGGAATGTCCAACAAGTCCTTTTTGGAACAGGTGTGTAGGTCAGGTGTTTGCTGTGTTTTTATTTTATAGTTGCGTGTGCTTATGCCCTTAGACTTCTGCTTTTTGTGTTTGAAGTTACGTTGTGCAGGGAAGGTTTCTTCACTCATGTTTGTAGAGTAACCTGCACAGTGAAAAGCTGTTACTGACATCTTTGGATGCTATTATTTACTCACAAATGACTAGCAATGGTGGGGGCAATAAGCAGTGTGGCTCTACAAGATCCCAATGTACCACAGAAAGGTGTTTTCCTCCTATCCCATGTCTTCTGTGAGCTGCCAGGTATTGGTGTTGGGGCAGGCCTGAGTCTCTGCCGCGCTGTCTGCAACTACGTGCCAAATAGGCAAAAGTTAAACTTCTCACTGAGGAAGACTTTGGCACCAAGAATCAAGCACAATCCTTTCCCTTGCTGTAAGTCTGTCTTTTTTATTATTTAATTTTCTTTTAAGTATGGGTTGGAATGTTTCAATTACTTTATTTTACTTTACCTGCGTTCAAGGACTTGCCGAAAGAATCGTTTTGGAAGCAAAGAGCAAACCTTGATCACTCAGCCCTCGAAGGTGACAGTTTTGGCACCTTTGGAGGGTTCAAAGCAGGGGGGCCACATTCTTTGCTCTTGTAAAAAGGGGAACCTCTGCTGGCTCAGTTGAGCTCTGTTCATTTACACAGAGAAGATAGGGCCCAATGGTTTGCTTTATAATGGTTTCCATAAGAGACATCTCAGCTCAGTCCCTGTAATAGTCGGTGTGGTGTGAATAATGGCCAAGCTGTTAGCAATTTTGAGCAAGCCTGTTAGCACCATGATCTGATCAGCTGAGTTTTGCAGAGAGACATCACTGAGCCGTTCTCTCGCTCACAGCTGCATTGCTCTTGCAGTTCGCGTCTTCCTACAGGGCAGGCTAACAGGGGAGCTGCTGGTATTAGGTAACTCTTCCCCCTTTTGCGGGCCAGTGAGGATTGTGCCCCACCGTGTAATATTTCAATTCAAACAAACATGCTTATTCAGTTCAATGACTTTGAAGATAGTTGTTTTCCTGCTTAACACCCATTAGCTGATGACATTGGGGTAAGCTGGTCAAGAGAGGGTACATGGTAGGTGACCTTATTCTACCAGTGTGTGCATGAACCAAGTCCAAAATATTATTTTTTTGTGCATTGGAACATGTATCTATACCTCATATTTCTTTCCCAAGTAAAAAAATTTTACTAATTCAACCTTTAGTGTCTATCTATCTATCTATCTATCTAGATAAATTCACACACTATAAATATGCATATATGACTTGCTCATATATGACTTGCATGTCAAGCCATCTGACAACAAAGCAAAGAATCGATTCCACAGCTTCTGACATGAAGCACTGCTGCAAAAAGCATTATAATGAATAACTGACTTCTGTCTTAGTGGTGCCTTCATCTTTTTATTCCTTTTTAAAACAAAGTCTGTTTTGACTGCTTTGCTATACTGTTAACAGACAGATACACTCAAAATGTTGGCAGTTATGTTCAAGGCTGGATTAATACAGGTTTGTTATTTTACTAGCATATCCAAAGGCAAATACTCCTACTGGACTCCACCCTTCAGCTGTGAAGCAGGTTGTAAATCAGTCCCTTTTTTGTTGTTTTTAAAGTAGTTTAGGGGCTTTAAAATGGTATTTAACATTATTACAGTCTGCTTGAATATTGTACAATTTCTAACTATTTCTTCTTTTTTATATCCACTTTTCTGCCACTCAGAAGCTTCTAAAGAAAACAGTGCAGTCACTACTAATGCCAAGGTGTAGCAGAAGTGCTTATAATGTTCTTAATGACTGTTGTCCCCCAAGTATTTAGGTGCCATAATTTTTAGCTTGCTAAAAATCCCCAACATTTACAGAGCGAAAGAATGAAGGCCAGGTTTTCAGATTTTGTCCCTTTGTCTTTGAGGCTGGAATGGGTAAATTTGTCCTTGCTGCTTTCCCTAGGAAAGCTCCTGTAGGTGCACAGCCAGCTGTCCTTGTCCTGGTGCTGCTCTCCTTAATGCAGCACTAAGACTATGGAAAAAAATATTCTGTGTCTGGAAACATGGAAGGAAATGGCTACTGGGTCAGGAGCCAGAAGTTCTGATGCTAGCACACGTTCAGCCACATCCATCAAGCACTCCGTGACCTGTGAAAATTATATCCTAAAATATCCCTGTTCATTTGTTTCTATTTTGAAATTGTGGACGCTGGGTTTATTCTCTTTCCTCAAAGTCAGAGCAATGTAATTTGAATGCTGGAGGAAACGGTTGTTTGAGCTGATCTTCTTAGATTCTTGACTGATTCTAAAAATAGGGCCCTCCTATCCATTAAGATAAGGCTGAAACGCTGGTGACGTTAAGCACGGCTAATAGCTTTGGTGTTCTGGTCTGCAAAAAAAATGTCCATCCTGTCTAGCAGAGACATTGCGTCTGTCTGGTCTCTCAGACCTGGGTGAGATACTCCAGTCTATCAAGTGTCACCTCCCACCATGTCCTAGCAGCTACTGTCCCCAGAGGGAGGGACGTACGACGTTTCAGAGCTCTTGTGCTAAAGCTTTTGTACCCCGGAAGACAAATCTGCTTCTACCTCACCTTGTCCTCTTCTGATTTCACGTCCCTGAAAGCCCCTGTGCTGTTGGTTTCCATTTTCTTTGCGAGGCTCCCTTTACCTGGACTCCTGCTGGACGTCGCGTTCCCCTTCGCAACCCGCCCCTGCCCCGGGGAGCGTGCGCGGGAGTAACGCAGCGTGTGCTGGGGAGCGCTCAGCCTCACGGAGTGGCATCTGTGCGCAACGTGCTGCGCAAACCCACGGCTGCTGCCTAGGTCGGAAGCGTGTTTAGAGCTTCCCAAATGTAAGGAGTAAAAGGTGAAAAAAATTGCAATTTTTCAGTCCCTATAAGCTAACTACTGTGTAGCTTGACATCCGACCTTGCTTTCCTGCCCTCCTCTGCCCCGCCAGCACTAGCAGAGGTGTTTGCAGACTGCACACTGAGCCGGGCGAGGGAGCTATCCCCATCGCAGCGTATCTTTGCTTATTTTTCTGTTTTATGCTCACGTGAGCTTTCAACTGGGTCAGGTTCCTCATCTGACCTCCTGCATAACTTCAGGAGCACTGGCACCAACACGAGGGAGAAGGCAGGGCTGCTGAAGGCGGGGGAAGCAGGGGCCGACACCAGTCTCTGCTTCCCCTGGTTGCAAGCTGCTGCGAGGTCGCCGGCCGTGTGCTCCCAGCCCATGTCTCCCGTCACACCAACCATGGGAGCGTCACCAGGACCAGCTCCTGACCCGGTGCTGTGGTTACTTGACGAGGCAATGTGTCTGCGTGCGGCCGCACGGTCCCAGCACAAAGAAAGCGTGGGAAATGGATGGCGATGGGCGGGAGATGGAGAGCTGGGACGCTGCTCTCGGCAGCTGCTGGCGGCTGGGTCAGACTAGGTGTGGTGTGAAACCGAGCCCATGCGGAGGCACGGATCAAACATGTTCATGTCAGACACAGCAAGCGTTTAGCAGTTTACTTCGGTGGTGAGATAGAAGAAGTTTACTTAATACTTCTGGAAGATATCAGTCTGCGTGCTGTGGCTCGCTCCCGCTCACCTCCTTCCCCATCTGCTACGTGCACGCACACACACACACACACACACACACACACAATGGCTTCTTTGTTGGCGTGGAAAAATGCTCCACAGGGAGCTGCACATCCCAGAACGCAGCTCTGTTTGCGTCTAGAGTCATGATGGATCACTGTGGGGAACCTTAAATCTCTGCAGCTCTCAGATCTCTATCAAAAATGGGGGCGGCTGGAGTATGCTCCATTTAACGCAAACTACATGCATAGCTGGATTCCTTACCACCTTGTCAATGCCACCCCCAACTGCCAAGGTCTGAGAGCCCCTGAGTCTACTGAAACCAAAGGGAGGTGAGGATTTTCTTTGACTTGGATGCAGGTTTTTTAAAGGGAACTTGGGAAATAATTAACACATAATTAACCTGTGGAACTTTCTGCCAGGAAGTATTACTGAGGCCAACCGCTCTGCAGGGTTAGGAATTTATATGAATAATAAGAGGTCTAAAGTGGAAAAGGTATCAGCCTTCAAAGTAGGGAGGACATCATTAACCAAAATGAGTTAAGGAGATGGTTTTCTTATGGATAAATTATTTCCTAGTGGTCTATTATGGGATGTCTTGCGCCTTCCTGTGAAGCCTCTGGGAATAGCTACTGATGAAGACAGTAGAGCACTGGTCTGATCCACTCTAGCAAGCATGTTTCCTATTAAATATTCAGTATTGCAGATGTTGTTCTCTAGAGCTAACAGAGCAGCACTCACCCTGGTTCCTACTGCGCTCCAGGAAATAATTGCTTGTCCAACCGATTTAAAAAATATATCTTATTTGATCCCAGATCTGTCACTCTTGTAGATTGCCATTATTTGAATGATTCATTGTCACTTCATCTCACTGGCAAGTTTGAAATGAGAAAATACATATGGAGGAAGCCAGTCTGTTTAGGGAGTGAACTGCATAAGGGTGTGACGTAAAACTGTCAGAGCAGGCCAGCCTGAAAGGCCACCCTGCCCAGGATGCACCTTTGCAGTGGTCTATAGGTGTCTGAGGAAAGAGTATAAGCAATGGAGTAAGTGTAGAGTTATCCTTCCTGGTAGAGCATCTGATTGTGGCACTTCATGTCCTGTGGACTCCTGGAGCTTCAGGCTGCGTCCCCACCACAGGGCTTAATAGCCACTGATGTTTTTTATTCCTTCTTGAATGCTTTTTATATTTTGGCCTCCACTACATGCTGTGGCAGGGACATCCAATGTTGTAATTACACCCTGGGTGAGAAGGTGCCTCCTTTTGGTTGTTCTGAGCTTGCTTGGCCCGCTCCCATGGGATGGACAAGAGCGAACAGTCATTCCCACAAGTTGTTATGGCCCCAGGGGCATCTCTTACACTTTCTCTCTCCTGCCTTCTCCCAGCTTATCATCCAGCAGATCCCGAGACATCTCAGAGCCTCTGGTTGCTCCTTCACTCACCTCATCCAAAGAAGAGCTGAAGCACCTCTTCTCAAATGGGCTCAGCAAGAGATACTGAGGCTTAGAAATATTTCTCTCTGTTTCGCACGCTGTCCCCAAAGCAGTAGGTTTGACTTCCTTTTCTCCTTGTCCTTGCAACAGATCTAAGTTTTTGTTATCTACTTTCTCTGTAGCATTTGTGATTTTACACACTTCTACTGTATCTCCTTATCCTCTCCACCCTCAACACAGTCATTTCTTTTCAGTCAAAGTACCTTTTGCACTGACTGCTTCCATGTATGAAAGTTCAATACACCCTTGTCTTTTACTGCCCTCGATGAACTTTTCTCCAATATGCTTGTTGCCTTCCCTTTTTGCAGTTCTGCTGCATCCTGCTAGAGACTGGGCAGCCAAAACGGCATCAGGGATTTACGATGTGGGGGCACCATGCATTTACACAGGGGGGCGGCAAGCACTGCGGTTGTGTTCTCCTAACTCTAAGATCATGTCTGCTCTCTAGACCAGTGTGAATCCCAGAGCTGATGCTTTCAGACAACAAACTGCAGTGAGACCCAGTTCTATTTCCTAAGTAGTGTTTGAGCCTGCTTAAGGAGCACAGCTCCAGGAACGCTCCGTGAGACAACTCCTTGTGCGTATTTTCTCTCCACCGGGGAAATGAAAAATTATTCTTCTAGCTTTTGTGTAAGAATGAAACTATGGCCATATTGGATCAGACCAGAAGTGCATCTTGTCCGCAGCCCTGTCTCTCTGATAGTGGCTTGTGGATGCTTAGGGAAAGAACCAGGTGTTATACTGTGATATTTTCTGTATATATTTTCTATATTATGCCAGTCTGTGGCTTGGAAACTTCTTGGCCAGGAGGTTGCATCTGTTTTGGTTCTCACAGTCCTTGGGGGACCTTTCCTCTGTACACTTTCACACGGATTTTTTAATACCTTTTATTTTGGCCATTTATTAACCTGCAAGAGGAACTTGCCCTTATCCTTGAAGAACCTAGGTCTAAGGAAAAGCGGCTAAGAACTCTTGGTTTCTGACCTGTTTTTGAAATTCCAGAGTTGTTCATCTGGCAGCCATAACAGCCATTGGCATCATTTCTTTGGAAAGTATCTTTTTCTAACATAGTCTCCTTGTCCATTCGTCTATCCGTGTCAGAAACCCAAGGGGACTGCAGCTCATGAAAGCCCTCCAGCCTAGCTGGAAACTAGCAGCCTCAGCGTACTTGGAGACCACAGAGAGGCACAGATCTCGATGGGTTATTCAGCCTTCTGCTGCCATGACTGCACTGTTATCAGTACCCAGCAAGCCAGATGAAAGCTAGCTCCGCTGTCTGCTCAAGTTGCAGTCACACCTCCAGGCTGCAGTATAGACACCCCCTCTGTCTGAGAGTGTTACACTACATGAGTTCTTCCAGTTATAATAAATTTACAGTGAAATATTAAACACTGGCATATACAATTTTTTTGGCAAAAAGAAGCAAAAGTTGGAATCTGAATTTAAAACTGTAATGCAACAAGTGAACATGCAGATTTATGGGCTTAACAAACACATACAACTTTTGAGACATGCCTAGCAGACATCATGCTTTTAAAATGTCACAGTTCATGTAGCTGTCACTTCAAACACTAAGGAAACTGGCACTCCCAAAGTGCTAGCAAGCTCTGGCTGGACAGTAACAAGACTCAGAGGTCTAAAATTAAAAACTGTCCAAGAAAACGTAAAACTTCTTAAAGACCTCATTCTGAATGTTTTATACCACACTCCAGTTTGCAAAGAAATGGTTGTCTGATCAGCTAAATAGAAATGAGATGTTTCCACCACACCTTCGGTAGAGGAAACAGAACTGTTTGTAATGGAGCAGCTTCCACGGGGAGCGTTACAAGTCCTGCTGATTGAAGAATGTCTTCTCCTGTGAGGTTTACTTGCCTTTCTTTGGCAGATGTCTAATCAGTGATGCTGAAGTGTTTTATGCAGTGGCCCATCTGAATGTCACTGATTAATAGGATGTATTCTAGTTCTGCAGTTATCAAAAGCCTCATTTCAGTTCACAAGTCAGATAATTTTTCTTTCTGTTACAGCATTTTAGTAATGTCAGCTTGGAAATCTCATTGCAGCCTGTTTTGGCGAATGAGGTACACTGACCTAATTGAGACCTCTAGTATAAACAGACAAAACTCCCTGGGTTTTGAGACCTGCTGCCCTTCTCCTCCTAACAGCAGCAGACAGACACCCCTATGGAAGCAGCTTTCTTCTGCTGAAATGCACCAGATCATTTGATAAATGATCCTTTTTCTTCTGGTGCTCCAGAAAATTAAAATAAATATCAGAACCAAGAATACAAGAACACATCTTATGAATTCCAAGCAGACTTCACTCTTCGATGAAACATGTTTGTGTTTGAGTTGGGGAACTTAAAAATACAAATTTTCTGGTGAACTGAGACAGGAGAACTCTGGAGTGAATTTATTCTCTGCTAACAGGATACTCTGCTGATGCACAGCATTAAATAATCGTAGATCAGATGTTTTAAATGTTATTTTCCATATACCTGGGTGTAGTTTTACAACCAGTTCCCCCCTCCTCCTCGTCCCAGAAACTTACTGCTTGTATCGAATTTTCCTGTCCTTTCCCTTAGGGTTAGTTGTCAGCCAGATCAACTCCCTCATCCAATTGACCTGACCCCCTTGAGTCCTGCTGTGAACACAGCGAGGGACAGGTTCGTGTGGCTGAGCACGAACGAAAGCACATCTCATGTCCTTTCAGCTGCAGGCTCAGTATTACCTTTTTCAAACTTCTGATGCAGCTGTTGGACACTAATTGGTGCACTGACTACCTCGTTCCACTGAATTACTTGTTTCCCTCGATGGCTCCAGTCACGCTTCCAAGCCAAAGCTTTCTATTGGGTATGGTGGGACTTGGCACTTTGGCTTAATTAGAGCACATAACAGAAGCACAGCTAAGTGTCATCTATAAATGTGGAACCATGCCTGAAGCACATTAGGACAAACTGTTTTGTTGTATTTTCCTCCTTCTTCTAAGAAGACTTCCTTTTGCGAGGCAAATAGAAATTAAACAAATTCTTGTCTACCCTTAAAGAGCTGAGGACAGCAGTAAGAACCACGATGTCATTGCACTTCTCAGGTTTACTGATCTCCATTCTTCCTCTACCAAACTGCCAGGCTCTTCAAAAAAGCCTTTTAGTTCATGAAAAGTTCAAGGATTTCTCGCTTGTACATAGAAGGACTGAAATAAGAGATTTTAATTAAGTTCCAGACTTGTTATCGAGTTAGCATATTGTCACAACAGACTGTTTTTGTTTGGAGATTTTTTTTAACGTGCAGCACAAAACTAAGTAGGGCAAAAAGAAACTTCAAGAAAATGAGGAAAAGAGGACTCTTCAGTCTCTGGGTTAGCAGATCCTTTTTGCTGAGAGTTTGTAACAGGCACATGGTGGGATACAATGCAGTACGGTATTTTTTGAACAATACTAGACAAATACTTGCAAAAAAGTAGTTCTTGCTTTCATGCATAACTTTCTTCTCGTTTGGGTGGGCAAGGCTCCTTGCTTGTGACTGCAGCTGGAGGGTTACTGCCCAAAACAAGGTAGCAATTTTATCAGCTGAGGACAAAAGGTACACAATCTCAGCTGAACTCAAGGATTTGTCTTTCCTGAAGCAGTTACCAGGAGAGCCCATTGCAGGCTTTTTAACATCTTTCCAGTATTTAGGGCCACTTTCCTCAGACTGAATCCCATGGTTGGATCTTTGGGAACACAGCTGCCAAAACCATGAATTCTCCATGTATGACCACGTCCTGCATGTCCTTCCCCTTCCAGTGTGTGTGTATCGCAAGCCTCTTGCTTCCAGCCGCGCTGATTAGGTGTGTGGCTAGAGTTGACCGGCTAGTTGGGATGATTTCTTTAATTACTCCACTGGGAAGATTAAACTATTTCCCTAGCTGTGTCCAATGAGCTGGCCATGTATTTGACACCCTCTATTTACAAGGAGATGACAAGGCAAAACATTTGGTATAGGGTGTAATGGATGGATGGATTATGCAGAAATTTGGAGGCTGAGAAAGCAACATACTTGAGAGGTACTAAGTGTAGATTAAAACGCTTAGATTAAAAGCCTATGGAAGATTTGAGTCCTTTTATTCTTGGGCTGCCCTAGATACCAACACAAGAGAGAAACGAAAGGGTGGCTCATCAAGAGCGCTTTGGGTTCCTGGAGTATCTTCCCACAGACCAAAGGGGTTTTGAAGCTGGCCTGAGGTGAGAAGGGAGACTTGTGAGGGGCAGGAGGTCCCTCGCATGCCAGTGGCCCTTGTGCTGCCATGAGCAATTTCTGGAGGATCTGGAGTCTCTTCTGACAGCCCCATGGGGATCTGTGGTGGCTTGGCTGCTGGCCAGGTCAGGGTAGATGTTTGCACTGGGACTTCTCAGCATTGAATGCTGTGCTCACATCAACCCCCTCAAAAAGTGCACAAAATAAGCTGCTTCTTGCCAAAGCTTTTGTCTTTGACTAAGGGAATTAATAAGAAAGATGCAGAGAAGGAAGGCCAAATGCCCACTGGGGCAACATGGTGTGGGCAGGCTGCGTGGTGACAGCCTCTCCCCTGGGACACCACATGTGTGCATGGGCAGATCTAGCAGGGGACACGGCCTCTGTTACCCTCCACTCGGCAATGTACATTTGTCACCACAAGGCATTACATATTTAATATCTCACAAGACTTGTATGACTTCCAAGGCCCATATGTCATGAATGAGATGAAATCTCTTTCAAAGTGTTAAAAAACCCTTTAATCCCAGGGACAGCCACCCTGGATTTTTACACTGCTTCTATCATACGTTTTTCCTGAGCCCAGAAAAAGTCTGTGGTTTCTCTCATTCGCCTGTTAAGCTCTTTCATGACCCCTTTAGCGGCCCACAGGCTGTCTAGCAGAGCTTGGTCCCGCTTCATGAGGTGGAAAGGCTGCAGGTCCTGCTGGATGCGCCCACAGAAATTAATGCAGAAAGCTGCCCACACTGTCTTGAGTCGTAAAGCTCTCCCATAATAAAAAAATAGATTTATGGACAGGAGATGTTTATGTGGTGTATTGGTAATAGCTTTCTCCTTGTAGAAATATATATTCAAAAAGATATAGAAATGTTGAGCTGTCAAAAAAGTGATTGAAGCAGCTACCTATTATCTTTCAGGGAAAAAAATGCTCATTTGTCACTGACCATCTTCTTTTGATATGGTTATCCCCAATTAGGCTAAAAGTGCCAGAATTACAATATCGTGTCTGCCAATTCAGCTTTACAATGGCTTGATAATTATAGAGCAGGAAAATAGTATGTCTGGAAGGGTGTTAACTGAAGAGCAAGGGGCCATGTAAATAAACTTGACAATGATATAGAACGGCAAGAGAAAGACACTACTGGATAATAGCGTTATGGTGTGCAGGAGTTATTTACATGCAACCAGAGCTTGTCACAAATAATGAGAATTAGAGGAAAGCCTCTGCCCTTGCATGCTAGGCTTGCCATGGAACCTCTTTGCCTCAAAAATGCAAACATGGGAGTTTAATTTGTTTTCTGTGTTGCACAATGCAGAAAATAGAAAACTATGTCTTCTGACTGGCCCTAAAACATGGTCCTAGTGGCAGCTTCCACCTACCAGCTCTCCAGTCAAGTTCCTCTCCAGAGATCAATCAATCAGCTCCAGAGAAAAGTGGAAAGGGGAATATGGGACATGGGGAAGTGGGGTTCTTTTGTAGAAACCATGGGGTTTGTGTGGTGGGGGAACTTCAAAGAGCTGTAAGGCCTCATGGTAAAAACCACAGGAGTCAGCAACACTAGGTACTCCGGCCTTCCCTTCATCATCAAATAGTGCTTATAGAAAGATTAGACAAGATTTCTATGGATTTCACCAGAGACCTTTATGGCTTCAGGTGGTCTTCAGCCTTTTTTATGTGTAAAGAATATTAAATCACGGCACAAATTCTTGCATCCTTCACCTACTTAAACTAATAGTTTCTGCAAGCCACTTGTAGAGCTTGTCTACGCGTGAGCCTGGTCTGCCTGTTTTCTGAAGTGGTTTAACCTTGCTCTGAACAAATGCAAGCTTTCTCTGCTATGGCCTGTCTTGACCAGAAGTTACTGCTAGTGCAGCTCTATTAATTATTAGAAAAGGAGATTAGCATAGATACAACACTGTGCTAACGCAACCCCATTGCTTTTAGCCTGCTCTGAGCATGTGCAGGGTGAGCTGATGTTTGCTTGGCGAACACTGTGTAAATGTACTTTTCCCTAAATTAAAAGGAAGGCTTGTACAGCATCCAGCAGAAGGTCTTGCTCTGTGACAAGGTCTTTTGTCTGCACTGAAAAATAAACAAGGATCTTATCCTTAGCTAATAAATATTTTCAGGATTTGGCCCATAGAAATGATAAATGGGATAGGTCTGTCAGATTATGAGGTGTACATAAGATTTCTCAATTTTTTTTCTGACGGTGGCTGCACGTTAATGGAGACACTATGCCAAAAACTACCCAGTATCATGATATCCAGTATATTGCATAATGCCCCACTTTGTTGGTAGGAAAAAAAAATAAAAGCAAACCTAAATAAACAATATTCCTACTCCTCTGAATGAAGAAATGTACATTTTTAGATGTCATGGTGACACAGAAAGCTTAAAAAATGGAAGCAAGCTCACTATTCAGAATTGAAGAGCAGGAGGGCAGGCAGCAGTTGCCCTGCATTTTCAAGTAAATCAAACACACAGATTATTTTTACGTCACTGTCCTGATTTTGTGGGGCAGCACCGCTGTTCTTGCACAGGGAGGATGAATCCCACTGCCTGTTGCCCCCTCTCTGGAATCACATTGCCTCCCTGTGGTTTTCCAGCAAACACTTTGACATGGGGAAAGTAATGTTGCACAGAGTTTGACGTTTTGTTTATTTCTTTTAATGCAACATAGCATCTGGGAATAAGGGGGGAAGACAGCCTGTGTCAGCAGCCAGTGGATACCCCCTGGTTTGCCAGTGGCCAGTGCAATGCAGTCTGGTTGGGTTCTCACCTACAGACGCTTCAGTAACATCCTATGTGGCATCCTGTGGTGTTAACCTATGTGAGAAAAGCTCTACCACTCCCCTTAAGAGCCATTTCCCTGCTGAGTAAGTCTCATACCGACAGTTTTCAGGAAAATTGCAGTTATCCAATTCACCCCATTAAGAACTGTTTTCCATCAAAGTGGTCAGTGCTCAACTCTAACCAAGGTTGCTGCTTGCATTGCTGGTGAAACACTGCCTGTACGTATATGCAGTAACATTGCAGCAAAATATCTGACTGTATCGCTGAAGTTCAGCCTGGTGAGTGCTTTCACCACCCTACCCGCTCTCTTATTCATCTCCCCACTTTATACAGTTCCTGCCCTCAACTATGATGCCAAGGCTGCCCATATGGCTGCTTTGGGCTTGAACAGAGTGAACTGATGTGGATAAGAGCAAAGTTTGAACATTAGTTTTCATCTGGGGAGTGTACAAATACAGCCTACCACAGCTGTGCTACATTGAATGTCTTCCAATCTTCCCCCCTAGACAGGTTTCATATCTCTATCTAGGGATACGTAAATATTTCTAAATCTGGCTTTAAGTGATGAAGGTGCCTCAATACCATCTATTTTCTCTGAAACAGGCCATGTTCTTCCCAACGTCTTCATGCTGAGGTAACACAGCTGAGCATCCTGGTTCCATACCGTCCCATGAAGGCCCCTCTCCAGTATTTCACAAGGTTTGTGAGCCCTTCTCATCTGTGCTCTCTCCTGCTCCCCCCATATCGCTCTGTGCATCAAGCCCGGCAGCGTGCACTGAGCAGCACTGCAGGGGACTGTAACCCTCCAGCCCCACACGAGGCATCTCTCTGGGTTGATGCCTAAACCTCACATAAAGCAGGACCTTCCTGCCAAGGGGGGCCATCTCTTCTCCGCCTGCTTTGCTGTTGCCCCTTTGCCCCTCACCTGCCCACGGATGGGGCTGAAGCCACCTGTCTGCCTCCTGGGCAGCCTTGTGTTGGGGGGGGACCTCTGGCTATCTGTTTGTTCATAGGAGACCTCGAACACTGTACAGCAACGCATGTCGGTCTTAGTGGTTTCATGCAATTGCTAACTGTGTAAGCATAGAGGTGTGTCCAGGGCTCAGAAACATCATTCAAGGTAACTGCAGACCTGGCACGAGCCAAGGTCTCAGGGATTTCAACATTTCACATTAATGCCTCCTGGTGATGCACCCGGCAACTGAGAAGTCCTTTTCAGGTCCTGTGCTTCAAGAAATACTTGCCCTGCCTTACACCCTTCAAAAGCTGGCTATATTATGCATTAAAATTGCAAAAATACTCAGCTGTTAAGTCTTCCTGGCCTGGCATCTTACTCAGGTGTCTGACCTCTTCCTTCCCTCCTCACTTGCACTCCCATGACTTGGGGGAATCAGGGCACTTAAAAAAAATCCCCTTAGGAGTCTGTCTGCTTCTCCAGGCATTTAAATACTTACAAAAATCTGGCCTGTTGGCACCTTAACAAGTTTTATCTTTGCGTATTTCATCTATTTCCAGGAGCACCCAGAGTTTGGGAGCACAGAAGTTGGTGGTGTCCCTGCAAATTCGCTAACCAAATAAGCTGGTTACCAAACACACTGAATAACTAAGAGAAAATTAACAAACTAATAGTACGGCTACTTCAAGTCCTTCTCATGGTATCCTTTCATTTCCATTCACTTGGAAAGAACCCAACGAAACGGCAAAAATAAATACCTATAGAGTCACTGGGCCAAACACATTCCTGATGTAAGGCCAATGAAGTTACACTTGGGACACATTGAGCTCAGTGGTTTTAGGTATGCCTCTGTTTTCCATGTCAAAGGACTCACAGCTGACAGAAAGCACATCTCAGTACATGCATGCCGTCCGTGAAATGAACCCATGTTTCATGTCGTTTAAATCTGAAGACATACTACGTTTCATATTTCACATCAACTAGCCCTCAGAATGCTGTATCAGCCTACTTCTGTCCTTCATGATGCAATCACCCGTAGAAGTTGACGTAGCTGGCCTTTTAGGGATTTCTACCTCTTCAGGCATGCCCCAGTGAATGAAGCAGAGCCAGGGCAGGGGGATAGATACCCCTTCCTTCCCCAGCACAGAGAGGTATAACACAGAGAGTTGCGAAAAAGGACTCAAGACCAAAGCATCCGAGCCTTCGTCCCATGCTTCCCTGAGGAAGGGAGCACGGGGGCCATAGATAATGGGGAATGCAATAGAGCAGGACCAATGTGGCTTCCCTTTGGGCCAAGCACATGACACAAAAGCAGTTTGCAGTTACCTTTCTGTTCCCTCTTTATCACACCCCCCTCTGCTGTTGTGAGCCCAGTGTGTCAGATCCCAAGGATCTATCCCAAAATATTTAGCTCATTTTGTATATATTACCTTCAAGTAATCATACACCACTGAGTCATACATCATGGGATTAACAATCCTACACATGGTATAAACAGAACCTAAATAAAATCCCAGAAAAAGGATATTGCCTTTTAAATAAGTCCTGACAGCTGTGGAAAATATTATGCCCCAATACAACCCTCCCATACGACATACATTAATACGAAGAGAACCCCAAACTGTTCCTCTGGATATTTTGTAAGGTTTTATTTTATTATGGATTGGACATATTGAAGTAAGACTATAATCTTATTGTGCTCTGACCTGTGTTTTTACTGCGCTGTATAAACAGCAGTTACTATGTTAGATGGAGAAATGTTTACAGAAAGAAGAAATAAAAACAAACGGATTTATTGTGTTGCAGAAATTTGAAACAGGGCCGAAAGGCTGCCCATGTGTTTTGTGCTCGTAAGACCTTTCCCTGATGGAAACAGACAGCTTAGACATGACAGAAGCACAGAGAGGTCCTGTGCTATCAAAAATAAAATGTAATATCCGCACAGCACCGACTCTCTCCAGTCAGCCTCGCCTACAATCAAAGCCCTTGATACGGCTCTTGCTGTTGTCTGTTCACATACAGCAGGTTTGGGATCTAATTTTTTTAATAGATTTTGAAATTGTTTTTAAGTGCTAGTGAAAAGTGCCAGATTGACAGCTCTGGAGTCTGGAGTCTCTTTTTAACCGCAGAAAGAGTACAGCATGGGAAATGGCAAAACAAACTTCCTTCCCCAGCCCCATCAGCGCCGGGAAGGAGGGAAGCACAGTGGGTTATCCTTCCCCGCTGGCTTCTGCAGCATGTTAAAACACCCAGAATGAGCAGCCACCAGCCTTCATGGGCTTCAGGATGAGAAGCCACCTGAGGCACTCATAAAACGGGTCAGGGTACGCAAAGCACCGGGGAAAACAAGTCTCCGTTTTGGGAAAGCCTTTCTCTCTTCCTCTCTTTGAAAAGTTGACTTTTTCTCAAGACAAAGATCATTAGAGAAAACTGGACTTTTTCATGTGTCATGATATGGCTTCTTTTTTCTGTTGACATTTTTATTGACAAGCATTATCAATATCAATGCCAGCATGATCATTTAGATTTTTCATTTTTCCAAATTCTGTGTTTTTGGCAGAAAAGAATGCTAATAAATGTCAGTGATATCCTTGATAAGAACATTGATTAAAAACATCGTATACAAAATCTTCAGCTATAAAAACACAGAAGTGAAAAACTGGCCTGTTTTCAACTCTACAAAATGGAAACAATTTTGAAATTTTTTAGGATTTTTCTGTTTTACATTTCAACCAGCCTTGTGATCCTCCAATTCAAATCTCCACAGGCTGCTCAAAAAGGGAAAAAAATGGTCTCTTAAAATGAAATCCTGGCCCCATTGAAGTCATCTGCAAAGCTCCAGTTGAATTCAACCCAGCTAGAATTTCACCCCTTATTTGTATACTGAGCAAATCTGATCTGGAGTCAGTAACACATAATAAACATGGGACCCTAGGATGCCATTTTTAGTCACTTTTCAGGGGAGAGCCGTGCTTTAATTTATTTTGTCAACTGTTTCCACTTAGGTTTTTCCTATTAATGCTTCTGTTACCCACTGCACAGTAAGGTTATACCTCATACAAGTTCTTCTCCCTTAATAGTTGTGGTACTTTTGCAAATGTTACTCTCTTTAATATGTGATTTCAGAATAATGAATGCTTGTCAAACTGATTTTTTGCTGTCTTAAAATGGGTGGATGTGTTAAGCAATTTGCACTAAGAAACAGGCATGATATGACTTAGAAATGACAGTGGCACCACAGAACGGGCTGAATTATCCAGAGCATCTTCCCAATAATCAGATGTCAGCTCTTTGGCTGTTAAAAGGATGTTTCAGAATTTGTGATACTCCAGACGAATTCTGGCCCTTTCAAACATCCATTGTACAATGTCTGTGTATACATGAAAAATGAATTTCTGAGATTAACTGTGTATCAGATAAAACCCTGAAAAATTCTGACAGCCACCAGGTAGGATAAGGAAGGTGGCACACATCCTTTTACCTTCATAGAAGAGGAAATCATAGTCCAGATGCTATTCTTGGTAACATCAAGAATAGTTCAGAACATTAAATAAACCAGGGATGTGAGGGGATTATCTTGAAATAAGAATTAGTCAGAAAACAGAAAAAAAAAAATGATTAAGAAGTTTCCTGAGTTTTTTTTATCCTTTAGGAGTGAACAGTACGAATCTTCCCCTTATGAAGAGTGTCTTAAGAAGCTAAAGGATAGATGTTCTCAAAAAAAGCTCATTGACAAGTATTGCTTTTTGGGTGGAAAATTTTACTAAGTAATAAATAAACAACTGTATCAAAGTTAGCTTTTCTAAAGCTAAAACTATTCAGATTTTAACATCTAATGTTCCAGGGCTGGGACAAATACTGGCTGACCCTGCCATGCTCCAGCTCCATCCATCGTTCCAGCAGTGCAAGGCTCCGGCATCTCACCCTGCAGGCTGTGAGTTGTCAGCCTTTCAGCTTATGGTAGTTTTACATATGGAAATGGTGTCACTATATCACATTAAATGTTGAAAAGAGTAGATGTCAAGAAATGATCATATTGGTATAGAATCCCAAATTTTGGAGGAAAGAAAGAAAAGATTTTTCTAATATATGTATGTATGTATTAAAAATGGCTGTTTAAAGTTGCTTAGAGATCGGGAAAGCCTTAGGGACATGCCTAACTCACTGAATGCAGGTGATGGTAGGTAAATAAAAGTTAATTACACAGTCTTGTGAATTTTATGTATTTTAGACTCATGGAGAACAGGGCTGGAAAGAAACTCAAGTAGTTAACTATTCCAACTTCCTCTGCTGAAGTGGGATCAACTTTATCTGTTGTGTGGAGTCTAATCTGCATCTTCCTAGTTAGGTGCAGGGTTTGAAGTGATCAGAAGTGTGTCATCTATGCAGGTTGCCATCTGTCCTTGCTTTCAGACAGCAGAGATCATGTGTTACTGTGATATAGGCAGGAATTAAGTGATTCAGTTCGATGCTGAAAAACCTTCCTCAACCCAGCATTGAGAGTACTTTGCACCACCATTTCTTACCAGTCTGTTGGAGGACTATGACTGAGAAATCTTCAGAAACATATGGGCTGATAAGGTCTTCAAAACCTGCTTTACGGTGAAAATTGAAAGAAATGTAATCTATTTATTTTGTCAGACAGAAACTGGGGCATGGTTGCAGGTGACAGAGGAACAACTCCAACAGCTCACTGCTGCTAAAATGGATGGCCCAGATGCATGCTTTCTGCTCTGGGAGCCACCTGCACATCCAAAATCCCTTATGGAGAGGAGATTTTATCTATCGGATAGGTCTCAATTTTATCAGTGCAAAGGGAGTAAAAATCAGTGGCTGCAAAGGGAAACTTTATGAGGCAGTGATGTTTTCGTCACAAAAAGAGGCCAGTTACCTCTGACTGCTGGAACAACTTCTCCAAGGCTGTAGTGGATTGCCCAAAGTGGAGATCTCTGTTAACGTTCTCCAGCCCAACCAGAAGGTATCTGTTTGGTTCAGGAATCGCTTCTTTGCCTTTCTTATTGTATGGCCTTTGTTATATCAAAAGTCAGACTAGGTGATCATAACAGCCCCTTTCAGCCATCAGATCATTGGATCTATTACGCGATTGTAGAAAAATCCTACCCTGGCTCCAACGAGTTACATGTGGTATCAGTGAGAGTCAGTGGAGAATATTGCCTGTTGAGGTATGTGTGCTCTCAATGTATCGTTGTACAGATAGGTACTGTGTATAAAGAGAAAGATAGGTGAGTGATTGTCTGAGTATGTGAATGAAACAAGATGATGCACTACAGAGTGAATGAGAGCTCGATAAAATGAATCTCTATGTAAAACCAGCCATCTAATGGAAAAAGAGAGAACAGATGGTGAAATAACTCTCTAAACAAGCTGCTGCTTTAGACTTTGGCCTTCCACAAACAAGTTGCAAATATTTCTGATCCATGGTCCAGTGATTAAAGAGACAAAATTCAAAGGAAAAAGTGGGGGAAATCAAAGAGGGGGGGGAAAGAATGCATAAAACCCCAACCCAGTTTAAGTTTCATAGTGGAATATCAAAGCAATATTGAAATATAGGAATATCAAATACCAATACTTTATTTTTATGTTTTGCATTTACTGAATCAGTTTCAATTGTATGAAGCCCTCTGCCCTTAAGCCCTATGATATAAATTTTATTGGATTTAAAGGAAACAGATTGGGAATCTGGGACAGAAATACATATATATTTTACCAGTACAGATTTTATGGTTTTGCCAGAGGAAGATTCAAAACCGTTTGAAGTGCTGCTTATTTAGTACTACTAACATATTCAGGAGTTGGGGGTGGGAAGAAAGAGAGATGTAAGGGAAGGCACAGAGATCTGTGCAAAGACCAAGTAACGTTCCCCCCTGGAAGCAATAAAGCGGTCAGAGGCTGAAAGTGTGCCTGGGGACGTGCGAGAGAGAGAGAGGGAGGGAGGAGGAGGTGGTGGAGAGAAGGGGCTCCAGCTGCTAGCAAGGCCAAATAAGGTTTCTGTCTAATTTTTTCTTTGTCAGTCTGAGGGTGAATGCTCTAACCTTATCATCAGACAGTCAGCTGAGATGATGATGGCCGTTAACGCCCCGTTGCCAAACGCCTGCTGGCAGAAGGGCAGCCAGATGCCCTTTTGTGGGTGCTGCCCAGGAGGCTTCATCCCTCACGCTCAGGATGGGGCGACCGTCTAGCACCTTCCCTGCAACCAGCTAGCAGGTGCCTAGCCCAGCACCTCCCGAACCCCTTGGGCACACGGTGGCTATTAAGAGTGTGTTAGCCAACATTCTTGTTGTTTATTTCTGTCTCGTGGTTGGTAATCAAGTGAGAGGAGAAGCAGTAAAACACTGAGTCTCTGAAGCTTTGCTTTCCACTGGGTGTTGCAGGAGACCCTCGCACTTTGCTCGGGCAGAGGTCTTGCGTGGGAATTTGGCCTTCAAGCCACCCTGGGGGGAGTCCAGGACATGTCCTGAGCACAGGAAGAGGGCTGGTCACCAAATATTTCCTGAGTCTCTGAAGAAGAGGTGCCCAAGGCACCTCTCCAGTTTTCAGGAAAAATGGGAACATTAAATAGAAATCTCCTGCCATTTGTAAAACTGTCAGCCAGTGATCTGGTCATCTGTTAACAGTCTTTGTCACCATGGGGGGGGGGGGGTGGGGGTGTGTGTGTCATATGTTCATGTTTTCCAAAGACTGACTGTCTGCTTGGCCACCTCCATTTCTGCCTCCTACCAAGCCCTTCTGGCTGGGGATGGAGGCTGTACCACTGGAGGACTTAGGCTGCAGCTTCTTCGAATTCAAAAAAATAAAACTCCATTCCTATGGAAAGCTGCTTTACTGGAAGGATGAGCAACTCATTGGTCATAACTCCTCATCCTGCCTACTTCAGCTATGTGTCTCTTGAACTGGCTGGTGGTGGAGCCAGCTGATGGTGATGACCAGTTGCCTGAGCCACTCCATAGCAGGACTCATCATTTAGGATGTTAACAAGGAGAGGGAATTGTCCCTATTTTACTCTTTCAACTCTTGTATGTGAGAAAGTAGGGGAGAGAAAACTTCTTCCTGGAGAATATAGGGAAAGGTGGAAGGATGTGCAGAAGGTAGGGGAAGCTCTAATATTTCCCAAAGTTTTGGACTGTATCGGTGCCTCCTGGCCATGGGGAAGCTGAGGAAGCCACAAGCTCCTGGACTTCCATTGATGAGGCATGTATGGGCAAGAAGATGAAGTCTGTAGTCATGGTGGTGTCAGCTGTTGATCTTGGACACTGAGGAATTCAGATGTCTCCATCATGGTTGGTTAAGTAAGGGGTCCGAAATGCACCAGCCTACCATAGGGTGGGAGAAATGGAGTTCTTCCTGAGGGAGGGGAAGGTACTTGGAGGTAGCTGAAACTGAATGCAGAATGGGTGTCAAACTGCCTTTCTTGAAACACGTGGGGCTGGGTATTTAGTTCTGGTGGTCAGTGACTGATCTCCTTCTACCATGAGTAGCTCTGTGTTTCCTGAGTATCTCTAGACCTACTCCAGGCACAGCGGGAAAATGAAGACTATGGAGTCTTGTTTGTGGCCTCCACTTACATTTCTCAAAAGTATTCCAGAAGTTCTGCCAGAAGAGGTAGGACCAGGCAGTTAAATCCTCTGCCATGGATGGGAGGTCATGCAGCTCTGAAATGTAAGGTCCATATCTGAAGTGCCTTAAATTCACCAAAATGACTATTTGTATAAACATATATAGTGCAGAGTAATCTGATTTATTTGGGCATTTGTCATTGCAAGTGTTTACTAATGTCTGTTTATGTTGCCATCACTAGGTACTGTTTTAAGTCACTCTGTCCTCAAAGTTTACACTCACCCTTACGCTAACGTATCACCGCTTACTTGTCACTAAATTACATTTTATATATGTAACGTCTTTAATAAGAGATAGTCCCAGCAAATAATTTCTAGAAAAATATTTTTGTTAAGCTAAGTCCTGAGTTCACTTCAGCTGTGTTTGTCTTCTGTGAATATTGTAGAGAGCAACTTTGCTAACAGTGAAGTTTTCAGGAAAAATGAGTGCCGAGTGGATACTAGAGAATATCAATGGAAAGTAAACTGTAACTATGTAAGAGTATGCATTAACACCTATCTTGTGGTAATCCAAACAGAGGCAGTAACGTGTAATGTGTTCAATAAATTTAATGTTGGATATTTCTAATGGCTCACTAGAAGTATTTTTTGCACTGATTTTTTTTTTTTTTCAAGAGAAAAGACATTTAGATTTTTAAAAAATTCTTTCTGCTTCTTCTGAAGTAGCCTCTATTAACCAAGAAATGGTTCTTTATTCTGGCCTTTCCTTCCAACTTCAACAACTAGATTTCTGTATAAAGTGCTTAAAAATCTGAAAGAATTGTCATTAAATTCTGTGTAAGACCTGAAAATCTAGTGATCGAGAGTTACAATAATTCATCTGAATAAACTTATTAAGTAAAAAAAATTTATTTGCCAGTTTCCTAATTTAAGAACTAAAATATTTTGTGGAATGCTCTGGAGCTGATAATGTGAAGCTAGAATAAAAAATTAATGATTTCCAGTGATAAAATATTTTTCTTCCTTCTGACCTCAAGGAAAACTTTAATTGAGTTCACTGGACTGTAGTATCTAGGCTCTGCAAAGGTTATTGCTATCCAATGTGGAAAATTTCATCCTGTGGGAGAGGAGGGATAACCATAATACCAGTAATGCTGGACAAAAATTCATCCATGTGGCTGCTGAAGGAAGACAACTATAGCATTAAAAAAAAAAATCTTTACTATTAAATTACAACGTGTACTAAAACTTACACTCTGAAACAGACTTTCTTGCACATAATCCTGATTAATAAAATGGTTGAAGGGTTTGAATATTTTTTAGCTGATGGTTCTGACAAGTTAAGACTAAATATACATCGCGGCAACCACCATTGTATATACGTTTCATGCACAAATGGAGAAAATAACATGTTGACTGTAATTTTATAAGACCAGAGGGATCAGTCTCAGATTCGTATCTTAAGATAAAACGGTGCAATTACCATTGCAGTCCATCTTTCTGGAATATCTTCAATCAAAGAAAAGTCAACCATAATTGTGGATTTCAATGGAATATAGATGTAGCAAAAATGTTTCAGACCACTGTGATTACATCATCTACATCTTGAAGATTCTGTGTCATTCACTCCAAAGCCCAGCACAGCCACAGCTCGCTTGGTGCATTATAAAGATCAGTGATACTGTACAGATAAAGAGAAAACAAACAAAACCCAATCAGGGCTTACGGGGATTAGCGTGCCAACATATGCAGGTTTGCTAACACGCCCAGGGAGTGGAGAGTGAGGCTCAGGGGTCTCGACCATGGTCCCACCCAGCAAGCTTTGCTCAAGCCCATAGTGGATGGTGGAGGAACCAGGGGTGATGCTATTGCCCATCAGTGGGTCCCTCTAATGAGACCGTGCGGCCAGAGGAGACTGCCTCTTTCTGTGGACAGTGACCTCAGTTTGGGACACCTAGAAGTTTGACGAGGAGCAACTTCTCATCCTTGGGGAGTGGAGTAAATGAAAACAGACCTGATAAATGAATCCCTGTGTTAGCAGGGCAGGGCTAAGACACGTGTCTTCTTTCCCTCTCTTGCGATGTGGATGGACCTCGCTGCGACGCTCTTGTTCTGTTCGGCACCTCCTGCCAAAAACTTCTGCCTGCTCCGGGGCACAGACAGTTGGACGCATCGTCTGCAGGACTGTCGGGTCCATGATGGATGAGAGGGGAACGAAAGGCAGGAAGATGGTGGGGAGCAAGGGAGAGGGCAAGAAGGATCCCCTAACACCATTACCACCCTGAGCTTTTGGTTTCTTTTCTGTCCCACAAGGCACTGTGTATACATTGTGTATCCTGCTTTTTCAGCCCTAATAGGCCAATGTGACATGCCACATATGGTGTCACGGACCCCTTTTATTTAATCCACCCTTGAAAAAAAAATGCAGTGCCATTGCCATCTCACAGACTTATGCAAGTTATAATAATCACCATTTTAATTTTTCCCACAACTTTGAGGCTTAATAGCTTTAAAATCTTACAAGTTGTAAAAACAATTAAAGCAATAATTTTAAAAATAAGCAGAATGGGACCTTCAAAAGAATGTGAACCTTTAACACTTCACGGTTAAATAAGGGCCTTGTAATACAGTCACTTGAAGGCCAGCCCTGAGAAAACGCAGAAGCATCCTGTGAATTTGTTGATGCTAGTTCAGACAGACTGTTTATTTTCATGATTTCATGGAAGAATTTTAATTTAATGAGTGTTTTATACACTAATGTAAAGCATAGTTTCAACCCTATAATTATAGTGTCAAAATATTTCTGCTTAAGCAGCAGCAGCTGACTACAGAAATGTGATTTACATCTGAATTGTATCAGGGGGACACTGCTAAAAATAATCAGCATGTGCCTCTTAATTGAATAAAAAAATTAACAAAGAGTATCAATGTATCTCTCAGCCTAAGTCTTTCTGCCTTTCATTTAAACGTCCTGCTTATTTGCTTATTACCTTTTTACGGCTAAGGTTTCCAGAAAATGTATAGGCACAGAATGGCCGTGTGTCATTTTGCCCACCCGTTTCTCCTTATTGCACACATAGCGATGGGAAATTGCATGAGCAAATTGTCGGTTCCTGTCATTGGGAGCCTACATTTTTTGAAAATCTCACCATTAATCTTTCAGCTCAGTTTTAAAATAACCAACTGCCATCATGAAACAGGTTTCTCATGCTGCTTAAGGCTGTCAGCAGGTTTTGACCAGTTCAGGCCATATTTTGGTCTTGGAATGGGGTTAGAAATCTTTTCTTTGTTGTTGTTGTTGGAGAATTCATCTTTTGAGGTAATGCCTAGGGCAGCTTCAGATGGGAGAAATCTTAGTTGTGCACTCCCAATCTGTTTGCACCACCACACCACTGGAGACAGGAATGCAGCCCTGCTGCAGCTGCCCTGGTCTTTATCTAGCCCTTGTCCATCTGTAAGGCAGGAATATTCTATGTTTGTCTTACAGTACCTTCTAGAGGCCCTGGGTGAAACGGCATGCCGTTGTGCTGGGTGTTTTATGCACTTCCCAGGGAGGGACAGTATCTTCCCCAAAGAAACTACAATCTATGAGCCAAGGCACACGGAGGAAGGACCTTTATCCTTATTTTGGCAACAGAGGACTGATGCTGAGGCTACATCCACATACATCTACTGCGGGTGGAGGGACGTGGGATCCTTCTGAATATATGCCTCTACCACATATCAGCTCCCTACTAGGGAAGGCCCACAGCTCCCCTCTAAAATCTCCTGCACTCGCAGTTCCCATTGCAAGAGAGGGAGAGGCGATAAGCGAGGACACCAAGGGCTATGTCTCCAGTTAGGTCAGCCAGGGAACACAAACCCAGGAGCTCATCGTAGTGTATACCTGCCCTCCAGTCTAGAAAACTTCCAGGATGACGTTAACTTTCAAATTCAACCGGGAAGTCTGTGGTGAAGCACCAGCTCTTTGCCCAAGATGTTTTGTTTCATTCATGCAGGAGAATGTGGGAGGAAGAGAAGCCCATGATGCTGTGTCACGTACACAAGTATGCCTGTGTTTATCTTGTCTTCAGTGGATGTGATGGCCTGCTCCTCCCCTTCTGCACTCCCTGAGCTTTTGTGGGTTTAGGTTAAGCAAATCTTTCTTGCTTCTTCAAAGAGGGTTTAAGATAGCTACCTAGTCTGCAGGAGATCCTCACTCTTTTCTCTCAGCTTTGGGCCAGCTCCTTTGCACGTAACAGTGCCTACAACCAGTGCTTTCTTTTCCAGTCAGGACAGCTTCAGCAGACCGCTCCAGCAATCACGCAGCGAGTGTCAGGAGCCCAGGGTTTAGCAAGGAGCAACACAACACAGCCTCAGTGAGTTACTGAGATCTCCATGGCACAGACTGATAGACAAACACTGTCTAAATCTGTTTTGTGCTCTTTGGTTGCTATTTTCTAGCCTAACAATGTATGATTACAGCCTCTCACAACCAGTACGTGATCATGAATGCATCTGCAAGTTAGAAGGAAGTTTCTATTATACGTGGCTAAACTGTATAAACATTGCATACGTGCATTATATATTGCATATGGGCATAGAAGCATACGTATGCATATGCATGTGTATATGTATAAATATTATGCTTACCTTATTTGATGAAGCACAAATTTGGGGTCCTCTACAATTCAAGGCCTGATACTGATTCTCATATATGTATTAGCTTTAGTTCATTGTATTCCTGCAGCACCAGATGCTCTCCAATGCCAGCAATGTGATATGAAACCTTTTTCACAGGGCAAGATCCTGAAGTTTTGCTATGGCCTTTCATGACACTAGGATCAACTTGTATGGATGAATCTGGTATTCGTATAGATATCAATGTTGCTGTGGGAACTGCATATGCTCTTATTATTTTATACTAAGATTCCACTAAATTGTCCTTTGGATTTATTTCAAAGAAGGAGAAGGGGGAATAAAGGCAGTAAAGATTGCTCTTCTTATGCTTTAGTTGTTTTTTTTAACTCAATTATATTTTGACAATTCTGTACGAAACTTTGGAGTATGTCTTTGTTTAAGCAGTATACCTTCCATAGGAATAGTCAGTTAAATGTATATGGCTAGTTTCAGGCATAACGAGCTTTGACAAGGGCATTTAGCGGTTGTAATTCAAATCTAATTCAGAACATCTTAGCGCTGGACCTGTCAAGCACTTGAAATGCACTGTAGCTGCAAAACCAAGGGATATGGTCCCAGTCGTGCTCTGTGTGGCATCAAGCTGATGTGTCAACAAGAGCAGTTACAATTACAGGTTCTTTCAAGCATACTAAACTAATTTACAGTACTCTGAAAATGTGGGAAAAGGCCTTGCTAGCATGAAGGTATATGGGACTTTTAGACTGCAAAGGCAAGGCAAGTGGCATGGCCATTTCATTCAGGAGTTTAAATATTATGCAGTTTCAGTACCACCTTGGTGGGGGGGGCAGATTTGTAACTAGATATTTTGTAGATAATAATAGATTTGCCTTGCAGCCATCAAATACCATTGTCAAATCCCATTAGAATCACATTGCACATTTATTTGAAACCTTAATCTAAAATGCACGCATTTGCTAAGTGAGGATGGGACCTTAATTGCATGGGCACTGACTGGTCCTTTTTGTTTGTCTCTCTTGTTTACCTGATAAATACCATTTACACTGGCTGCAAAACCCTTAGGCTTCTTCTGCTTACAGGGATTAGAAAACTTAGGGCGAAGGGAGAGGTCTTTCCAGAAGCAGATCTGATCCAAGGATGTCCCACAAAAAACAAGACAGAATTACAGTAACCAACATGTAATTTTAACATCAAGATATAAAAAGACTTGATTTTAAAGTGCACCAGTGATTTAAAGCAGCTGCACACATTTAGAGGGCATTGCTTTAATGTGCACACAAAGGCTAATGGAAGCTTTTACAAAAGCAAAAAAAAAATCAGGTTTTATGATTTATCTACTTTTTATGCACAACATTATAGGCCCTCCCCCCAGGGACTCATAAATGTGATTTTTACTTCCCAAATTACAAAGCTAGTCAATTATTTGGGAATGAGTCATTCATTCAAAAGTGTCTGTAACGGGATGTGTTAACCATCAGGAAATTTTACACCAATTGGAATTATAAACACCAGGGTAAAAAAACCCTCTCGGCCAACCAGCTTTGTCTATTTGTGAAACCTTGAGTATGGGGTGCAGTGTAATGCATGCTGGAGAAGTCCTGAGAAGCTGATTTGGAGGGGAGGAAGGGGTGGCGAATTTTTTTTCTTTTCCTTTTGATTGTATAAAATGTGTTTATTTTATTTTGAAATAATGTAGTTAGCAAGTCTGCAGCAACTTGCAGTCAAGGCTCCTAAAGCACCTTATAAACCCTCGTCGATTATGCCTTGCAGCCATGTACAGGATAAGGAACTATTAGCCCCATTTTATGGAACGAGAAGCTGAGGGCCAGAGGTGCCTGCTGGTGGGCAGACATGCAGGCGTTTCCTTCGGTGGCCGAAACCGCTCCTTCCCCTACCGCAACTCCACCAAGGCGAACCAAAGGAGCTCATTTTGATTTGCATTTGCTTTCCTCTATATCTGCCTGTTGGCCCCTGAGGACTTGCATTGACCCACCCAGAATTCGTCCTTGAGGTTAACAGTGAGCCCCGAGCATGGATGCGACTGATGACTTATACCTAAACTGGTTGCCAAAGGATGTATCGTTGAAACGTCAAATTGTTCTTTTGGCCACTGTAAACTCTAGCTATATCCTAGGCCAAAATTAGAAAACCTCTGGGGATCTTCATTAGACACTAGTCCTCCAAAGAGGACACCAGTCTAATAGAGAAGAAAGAGGGGAAGTACATATGAATATTTAGGTATGTCTCTGCTGACATTTCCTCTGCTCTTGCTTGATGAGGGAGCAATCTATAAAGTCCTTCCTTGTTGTCAGTGCACTTCTTTTCTGGGGAAGACACTCAATCTTTGTTCTCAAAAAAGGAAATTCATACATGCACTTGCAAGTAGGTGAATGAAAAATGAAGGGTGGAAAAGTAGGGGTTTATATTGCTACTGTTTAAATCTCAGCTCCTCACACCCAGAGGGGCCACTAATTCCACGTGCAGAATGCCCACGTACAGGCAGAAGCACAGTCATGGAAAGCTTGGAAAGAAGAGAAGTCACCACAATAGCAACATCCTGATGAGGTCATACACAGCAGGTATTTTGGGGATAAGCTGTACAAAGGGTAAATGACTTGAAGAATTGGTCCGCAGGGCCTTGGCTAAATATTGTCAAGGATGGGGAGAGCTTCAAGTACAGGAGCAACTGCCACAGATCTCGTCTGCAGGCAAACGCAGAAGAGCGAGAGGTGTCATAGGACCTACAGCAGAAAGGGGTGTAGCAAGGGCTGAACTGCCTGCCACTTTGTGAGCTAGAGAAGAGAGAGATCACAACCCTTACCTCCACTTAGACCACTTTCAGAAGGTTCATTTAATGAGGCTTTGCACAAGGCTTTGTTTCCTTTTTTGTACTTAAATATAGAGCATTGGAGCGAAGAACCAGGTACTTTGCATCAGGTATTTCCTCGCAGCTGCATTTCTGCTGTCTGGGTTGCAAATACTGTGAACACATGGCTGTGATGGTGTGCTCTGTTTTCTTTTCTCTGGAAATGGAAGAAAAACAAAACGGTATCTCATGAATCCTCTAAAAACTGGCTGTTCAGAATCTGTGTCCAGATTGGAATTATGTGATATAAACCCATCAAAATGACAGAGGAATGTAGGTTATTTTAAGATAGTAATAAAGCCAAACCATGCTTCTAAATAATCCAGTTCATTCGCTATTCTGTTTGCGAGTAATGCCATTATCCAAGCAGCAAAGGCTGGATCCTACAAGGACTTAAGAATGGCGTGTGTGAGCAGATCCATTGCCTCCAGAAAAGATATACGTAATAGAAAATCTAAATATATATTTATAGTTCACAGAACTAGTTTCTAATAAAGCCAGTTATGGGTTGCTGAATCAGGCCCTGAATGGTTTGGCAGTGCATGATGAAAGCTTTCCTTCTGTAAATTACTTTCTGTGAAACACTTTAACTGGGTTCCAGACAAGTGGGAAGACTAAAAAAAAGGTGGAATATTTCAGAGAAAAATAGATTTCCTGAAGTTCTAGTTAATACTTCAAGAACTTATCTGCTACATAAGGCTAAAGGGTCAGTTGTTAAATTTTTAAGTATTTTCCTGACATGTATTTTTCCAAAGAAATTTAAAAAATGTGAAGTAGCTTGGGCTCAGGTATTATTTACAGTGCAAATCAAGAATTCTTTTTTTTCCACCAAACTCACATGCCAGGAATCTGACATAGGATCTGAACCACGACGATTGAAAATTAAGGAAAGTAAAGGCTATTCTCTTTGTCATCACACTTCCACTTATAGTGATATGCTCTTTTGTTATTAAACAGGCCCAATCAAAACAAAAGGGATACTGTTTCTTTTATGAGTAATGCACTAACCCACCAGCAGAAAAAAGTTCACGTAAAACGCATGGGTTCGGACAGCATAAGATTTATTACGATGGCTACAAAAATTATTCCTTCTTAACAGCACTTAAATTGTCTAATTATTCACAGCTGTTTTCAATTTGTTTCAGGTTCTTAATTAGGGGGTAGGGTCCTCTGCCCAAGTCCTAAACTAGCACTGCAAAAAGCTTAGAATTGCTTCATGCTAAACCAGCCCAGCCCTGGGGCTGATTAGAGGAATCCACTGCAAGATAATTTGTTATTCATACTTATCCATCCACCTCCCGCTGGGCTGAGATAAAGATTACAGAGAGACACAATTTCCTTCTTGTTTGTATAATTATTTTGATCCATCAAGGCAATCATGGTGTCGATGAAAAAAAAAAAAAGTAGTGTTTGCTGTTCTTTTAGAGGAGCAAGGCAGGGTAAACAGATATGTTTGGGACCCAGCACCTGATAATCTTAATTAATCTCTGGATTTAGGGTTAGGAGATCCTTGTTAAAATTTAGTGTAACAGCAGGAGGCTGTGTGCCTGAGGAGTTCTTGGGGAGCGAATAGATGTGCAACCTGCAGGTAGGAGTGACTTCTGGGGGTTTTAGACTTCCAGCAAAGACAATTTTCCTGAAGGATGTTACAGCAGGGCACAGCTGGTCTCTGCTGATTTTGGATAGGGAGCTAACAGTTTCTTGCCGAAAAGAACGTGCCAGTTCTCTTTATATATATGGGACCATGAAAGTGGAGGATTATGTCATATTTAGAAAGATGAGGACTCAATTATTCTTTTCAGGTTGCCTTGGATTTGTCCTAGACATTTTCTTTCCTTTGAATAGTGTCCATGCTTCAAGCATTACAGTTTTGAGAAGTCAAAAGCCAGTGAGACTCCTTGTTCTTCCTCTACCTGTGAAATGGTTGTGCATTTTGCATCAGCAGCATATGTGTAGGTGCAATTCTTGCCCTTGCATGCAGGAATTTGCACTTCGGTTGGATGGCTGACTGGGCACATGCAGTAAAGGGAGCTTGAGCCAGTTCCAAAGGAAGTCTTACTGGTTTAAATGGGAGTGAGATCAGGACCTGAATAAATCTTTCAGGTCACCAGCTGCACTTAGCTGGCCTCATTAAAATTCAGGTCCTTAATATCTGGGGGTGAGTGTATGAAAGGGGGTTATGGGGTGAATTGGTCAACAGATTTTAGGTTTGTTTGTGCTCCCTGTGGATTCATTCCCCTACTGAAAAAGTCCTAAAAAGTTTAATAGTAAAAAAGAACCTATGGGTTTTTTTTTTTAAGTAACCTATAGGATTTAATAGGGAATTATATCCTGACTATGGACATTTTTTTATGGTTCAGATAACTGTAGGCAAGACTGATTTGTGCATTAATGCATTTTTCTAGTGTGTCTCAATTATAGAAACATCTGCACTAAGTGAACTTGAAACCTCTTTGATTCCCTGTGCAAATTCTCACTATTCAAAATGTTTTCCTATTTCTTGCCTTTAACTTAATAGTTTCAGAGTGGGTTGCAAGAGTGTGTAACTGTGTAGCTTACAAAAGAAAGAGGCATTTTTTAATATAATTGCTTAAATCCTTCAGATCCTGCATTCAAAAAACATACCTAGCTCAGCACCGATTGATCTCCTGGAGGTTATTAACAGCATCTGTTATCTCTGGTAGAGACAAAGATTTTCAGCCTAAACAACAGTACTCGCCCCATGCAGCACTTTATTGGGCTGGGAAGGTTATACGAATCCCCTCTTACAGTCATGGTTGTTTAATGGAAGAGTGGAGTTTTGTCTGGTTTTCAGCCTGGTACACAGTGTGATTTTCTATTACTCTCTGCTGTCATTTACAGCAGTGCAAAATTAGCATAAGCTGCTACCTCCCAGCCTTTAGGTGGGCTATTTCACAAGGTGTGGGACAGCGGAGAATTTTTTTTCAGCTAATTGGAAAATGAAATACTACTATCTTAAAACACATCGTTAAGTTTGTAAAGTCCTTTTCCAGGTTCATATAACAAGTTTATAGCAAGTTGCTCTTGTTCTGCATGTGTTGGACAGCACAGGCAAACTTCCGCAGGTCTGTTCAGCGGTGAACGGTTTCCATTCACCGTTCACTACACGGTGCCTCCAAAGCACGGCTGACACCAGCGCCAGGCTGCCAGCAGCACGGTCCATCTGGTGAGACGGCATGACACGAGTTTCGACTCTCTCTGCAAATGGAGCTCAGGGGCAGTGTCTGCTTTCCAGCCACTCCTCCGCAACCAAAATGCTCCCCCTGTCCCCTCCCCCCGCGGGGCAGGGGGCAGTTTGCCCCGTTTTTTGCCCACCTCAGGAGGTGCAGAACCCTTTCCTTCCAGCCGGCAGTGGGCTGCAAGCGAGGGGCCTTTGCTGTCATCTCACTTGGTGAAAGGCGGTCCAGTTCCTGGAAAGTTTTCTGTCCAAACAGGCACCAAAAAAAAGCTAACAAATAATCCCAGAAACAAAGAGACTAAAGTCAATTATGGTCATTACCATAATCAGGAGAGTCACAGTGGGCAAGGTTGGGTCCTATGTGTCTCCCCTTTGGAAGAAGCAAGGAAGACTTCCATTATGGTGGAGAATCTGGGGACAGACTAGGCAGGTTGCTCAGTGTCACCAAGGAGTCTGTGGTAGGCTTCAGAATTGAAACAGAGGTTGATATCTCATGTATAACTTTTCTGTTGTTTTGTTTTTTTTTTTTTTTTAACTCTCTGGAATAGCTCTGCTTAAGCCTTTCCACCTAGATTATACACGTGACACAGCTTTCTTACTGGGGCGCAAACCTCTGCTGGGTCAATGTATGTTAGTTATCATAATTAGGTGGATATCTGCTGATACGTAAACTTCTCTTCTGTGTATGTAAGGGCCAATTCCCACTGAACTCAATTGAAAGTCTGTTATTAATATCACTGACCTGGAGTAAAAGTGTTTGCACAGATATTTGAAAACTTATGTTGTAGTGTGACCATTGCTGTTGTTCGATCTCTGTCCAAGCTTAGCAGCACGTGGATTTTGGTAGGAGAAATGGCACTGGCAGCTTTGAGATGTCTGATATCTGAGCCTTCAGAAGGTTCAGTCTGGTTTTGGACTTTTGTGATAGCAGCCTGACATCTGTCCAGTAAACTCAAACCATTCTGGAGAGACTTCAGAAAAATTTGGACCAATATAATTTTATGCTTGTATGAATTTTCCCAGTGTTTTGTTAAGTCTTAACTTAGTTTACATTTTAGTCGTTCACTGGGACACCAATAAGAAAGAAATATCCTTAAAGAAAAAACAGCTGGTGACTCAAAATCAAATCCTGCTAATAATTTTCTCCCAATAAAATTGGTATCACTGATATGAAGGCAAATTCTTCACATTATATATAATATGATATACTATAATACATAATAGAATATATATGCACACATAAACCCCTAATGCTTTAAGAGCTAGGATTTAGAAAATATATAGGGAAACAAAATTACATTCACTGCTGAGCACCCTATTACCAAAAAGGATCTAGATAAACTGGAAGGACTTCAAAGAGGAGATGTTAAAGTGACTGGGAATCCAGGGGAACTGAGTTATGAGGAAAGATTAAAGCACCTAAAACCTGTATCTAGGAATTAATGAGGAGGTGACTCAGGGCTCTGACTTGCATTAGAACTGGCACCGTTTTTGGCTGGTGTATGAAGGTAAATTGAAGCCAGGGCTGGTTAACACTGGGCTGTAAACTGCCATGGTTTTGATGTGGCTTCACAGGAAGCTGAGTCATCTCCACAGTGGGGCTGGAAATCTCGAAACATGGGCCTGGAAGGGGCGGCCAGGGCCCAAAATGCCGTTGCACAGCCTGGGAAGGCTGCTTCCTCCTGAGAAGGCGATGGGCGATTCCCAAGCAAAGCGCTGGCACCCGGGCTAGGAAACCACCCAACCACCTAATCAGCAGGAGCTTTGCTTCTTGAGGGTACTGGTGGCTGCAAGGCTGGACCCCAGAGGGCTGCTACCGTGCCTTGAACTGCTGACAAGGTCCAGGTGCCACTTCCTAGACACTGCTGTCCCCGCATGTGCCAGCAGCGTCGCCCCAGGGGCTGTGCTTCAGCTGGGAAGCACAGGGATGCAGCAGGAAAATACAAGTATCCTGCAAACAGCTAACTGAAACGTGGGAGGAATGGAGTCATCCGCTCATGGACTTACAGACAGTTTCCAACAGAGGCATGGATCCAGCCCAGACCCTGAGGTCCAGGTACGTAACCAAACCAAAACGTTCCCTTCCCTTGTAGCACAGCCAGGTTAGAGGGAATACCAGGAACATATACACATGAAATCAGAAAGATAGGAATTGCATCAAGAAAAACTCTTAATGGTAAGACATCACCCTGTGCGTGGACCGCTTGCTCTTTTCCCCATTTTCAAATTTTTTTTTGTTTTTTAAAGAGACATTTTTCGCAAGAACACATTTATAAATTTTCTCCATGCCCCCTTGGTAAGGTTCTTGTTGTGAGACCCAAAGGACATGGTTCCTGTTATGTGAGATTTTTATATTTAGTTGCAGCAAAATCATGTTACAGGAAATAACACTGCTCACTATGTTTATCTTTGTCCTCTCAGACAGGTTGGTTGATTTAACACACCTTTTTCACTCCAAACAAGAATTATTTCCTTTCAGGTATTATCTAACGAATTAGGGTATGTTTTCATAATGAAATCCTACCCTTTATTTTAATCAGTCACAAAATGAGATCTACTCCTGCAAGAACATAAAAAATGACTTAAAGGTCAAGATACTGATATTATGTTGTCATTTTAGGTGTGAGAAGATCCATTTCATGACTGGAGCTGTACTAATAAGGAACTCTGACTTGCGTATCCAGGCACATAAGACACAGCACATCAGATGCTGATACCGCTTCACTCCAACGTGGCTTTTATGGGGACTGACTGATAAACATTTCAAAAAGTAACGGACTCTGTGCATAAATTCTTACTGAATCAGATCACCAGTTACTTCTGTTTCCCCCATATTTGGAACTTCCTCTTCTTATTTTGTTTAGAAAGAAGTGTACTTATCCCACTTAAATCCATTTCCTTTTTCCTCTTCGCAAAGTGAAAAAGCAGAGATGTGAATTAGTAAACATGAAAGAGCTATACATCTGCTGCAACAACTTATTGTTGGAAATCTTGAATCCTAATTAAGGGAAAGAAGAGAAATTGACCTTTGGAAAGCGATAATGTTGTAATATTTTACGTATATGAGCATTTGGAGAACTGCAACTGCTTTTGTGTTTGAATTTATAAGTGAACAGTGAAATATTATTAATGTAAGTGAAACATGCTTCAAGCAAAGAATAAAGCAATGAATCATGTTAAATGAATTTTTAAAGAATGTGCAAAGGATGTGTTCCTATTCCTGAATGGTTAGTTTCTTGCAAACAGGCTGTTAGGCTGAAACTGTATCTGTGGTTTGCTGTTTAATGAAAGAGCAAGATAAACTGGGGAGACTACAACAATAATGAAAAAACAGAAATCCATGAGACAGGTTTTGTAGAGCACTTCCTCAGGGAGAGGAAAGGCAGGAGGGATGGATTGCTAATGACTAGAAGCAGAACATTTGATGGCATTACCAGGCAATGTAAATACGGGCTAATGGCCTCATCCTGCAACACCTCTTGTGAGGTGCTGAGTGAACAGCCTCAAAACTGACCACAGCCAGCAGAAGCCTAGACTGGTTTAGGATGAGACTTGAAGTCACTGGGAATACGGAATAGGATTTTAGTCCCTGCCAGCACTGCTGGTGGGAACGTGGGATCTTGACCCCAGAACACACGCACTCCAGGAGTCATCATCCCCTTCGCGTTTCTGTCTAGGGTAGCCTGAATTTCATGGGCTTCTGTACTGATTTCTGCTTTAAAAACTCCCATCCTTACAGCTACTTAGGGAGACATTCAGGTCCCTAAATATAGATGGCTTCCAGCCACCACTCCGTAAGGGCACGAGACTCTTGTTGGGGTGTTCTGTCATCTCTGCTGGCCTTGTGCTAATGTCCTCGGTAACCTCAGAGGTCCAGGACGGCACTCAATACCTATAGCTAGGTACCAGCACTGCTCCCTTAGTTCCAACACGAATATTCTGGATGGAAGAGGTAGGTTTTAATTTATTTCAGTAATTTCTCTCTAATGTTCCCACTGCATTTGTGCAGGTGAAATGTTCCTGGCTTAGTCTTCTGGAGGCTGGAATTCTCCCCGAATAGGAATCGGTTTTGATGTAGCAACTTTTTACACAAGTATAACAGATCTTAGATGTTGCAAGTCCATGAAGAGAAGAGTACCCATGGTTACTGTTGTTGTCTAAAAACCCAAAACTGCCAATGTGCATTGGAAAAGAAATCAGTAGTTCTGGCACTGGAACAATATCTTATAAAAGTCTTCTTTATGGGTCTTGGGCCAAATTCAGCTATTGTTTATATGCATGCGCTCCTTTTGAGAGGCTGGTGCTCTTCCCATGGACATGAGAGCACATTTCCTCTTGCCATTTTCCCTTCAGCTGCACAACTCCTTCTTCAGGTATGGCAGCTTTAAAACAACAAAAACTTACTCTTTAACCCGACTGACCTTTAAGCACATGGCCTGTGAAAACATCGTCTTCTTTATATCTACCGTACTCTGTATATCCAAGCACACATTTGACATTTATGTTTTCCTGAGGCAGTAAATTTTCCTTCTGCTGACATTGAAGTAAATGCCTTAATCAGAATAAATCTGACTCTTTAAATCAGCTAACTACATCTATAGCAAATTAATTACTAAAAATGGCTGTGCTTAAAGAGGCTGGATGTTTCTAGTATTTATTAAGAGCATGACTCTTTTTTTTCTACGGTTTCTCAAGGGATTTGATCTCTGCACAAGTGAATAATTCCAGTTAACTTCAATGGGACTAGTATGTGGGTTAGGCGTTACTAGTTTGACTCCTAAAATTAATGTGAACGCTACTGCAGGCAGCAAACTTCTGTGCTCCCAAGGGAAAAACGGGACTGGACAAGGATAAAGGGAGTCATCCTGAACTCACATTGTCTACAACATGGATGTTCTTGTGAGCAGGTGGCATCTGAGCCCTTGCAGAAAGGGCCCTGGGCTTTGTGGTCAGCCTGGGGTTGGAGGTAGAATATCGCTGTGCCGAGCACGGAGCTGGAGGCATGGGCTGTGCTGGAACATCTCTCTCTGCTACCAGCCTCACACCAGCCTTGGCTCCAGGCACATACACTGGACTTAGCCCCAGTTCTGAGCTACTCCTAAAATACTCTGCAGGTACAGCCGTTGAGCCCAAACTGAAACCCATAAAAAACTTTCCTGCAATTTTTAACAGGCAACGTGGCTGGCCACTGTAACAACAATAACTGTCATAATTAAAGACACTCTTTAGAATTTAATTTGGTTGAGAAAGGAAGCTTTGGCTGTTTGGAGGAAATGCCAATCCAAACCCTTTTGTGAAAGAAGCCTTTAATGACTTTCAAAACCTGCTGTAACTGTCTAAGATAACTTAGAAATCCAAACTTCTGAAGATCTCTTTTCTTCCACGCAGATGATCAAAGCAAGCTCTCTCTTCTTCTGTTTTTCATGTCTTTCACAAATTTCTGTCAATTATATTGAAACCCAGGCAAGCCCTTTAGTTCATACTTTATTATGAAAGAATGTATTTTTCAATTTTTCCAGAGTTTTCACAATATCTTTCCCCTAAGTATGACTGCTGCTGCTCAGAAAGCAGTGAGTTTGGCCAAACCTCTTTCATAGATGAAAAATATAGTGGGAAATAAAAATAAGAGCTTCCCCCACCCTGACGGACTCCCATTATTTAGCTCTTTGTTTCTTTCCCAAATATTTCAAGAGCAGAATGGGCTGTATTCAAACCCGTCTGCCCCAGCACCGCCTGCAGCTTGGCGTAAGGCTGTTTCCCAAGACACTATTGAACATCCAATTTGTGATGGAAGCATCTTCCCGTCAGATGTCCCACTCCCTTAGTTAAAATGATGACCCTTGGTGGCAGTGAGCGTGGGGACATATATCCATGATGCCCTGCAACCCTGCAAGGGTGCGAGGGGCCGATGTGGTGTAGCAGAGCTGGCTGTGGGGCACACAGGAGGGAGAGTGGGATCCCACCACACTAACGTCATGCAAATACTGGGAGAAGGTCTCCTGGCTTTCCCAACTGGCATGCCTGTGAGGCAATACCAACCAAAATTTTAGGGCATTCACCAGAAAGCTGGCATTTGCATGTGGAAAAATACCAATTTTTCCAAGCTGCTGCTTATATGGCGCAAAGGTGGAAAGATAGCATCACGAGGCCTTTCTCTTTGCCAGATGTTAGATGGGAAGAGTGAGGTGTGTCTGAACCCATGCCAGGGTGTCCCACGCTTGCTTCTGGTTAAGCCTGAAAGGTTTGGACCAACAGAAAAGCCCAGCATCACTGGAGGAGCAATCTGCACAGTAACTCTAGGGGCCCGTGTCCCTGTCAAACCTGTGCAAATCTGAAATCTGCCTGGTAAAGTCAGTGACGTGACTTATGTTTCAAATGGATGTCGTTCAAGTGAAAGCGCTGGCCCTGGGGATTTCAGCTCTTGTGAAATCTGGCTAAGGGTGTGTTTCTGGGGTAAAAGTACCATTCTCTCAGAATTCACAGGGACCCTAAGCAATTCCTCACTCCACTCACAACAAAAAAAAAGAAAAAAAATCAGAAGCTAACTAGGTAAAGAACAGACCTTAACTGGGTAAAAACAACAGCAGTTGCAGATTCCTTATAAGTTTGATGAATGAGTGATTCGACACTTGCTTGCAAAATCCTGCAAAATTTTTGAGGTTTTTCCCCTTACTGTTACAATGAAAAGCAAGTCACAGATTAAACTGCTGATCCACCAAAGAGTTCAAACTCTGCTAAAGGGTCGAAGCCAACAGATCTGCCAGATTCATGAGGTCATGTTCAGAGATAACTCTGTCCAAATCTCATTCTGAACATGTATTTGCTTTCTGGTATGCATGTGAAAACTTTCAGTTTCTCCATTGACTTTAATTTTCAGTCGTTCTAAGCTTGCTGGACTGGTAACTTGGACAAAGATGTTAAATAAATAAATAAATTAATAAAAGAGCTTGTTTGCCAAAGAGATAATTTTCTGACTTTCTCTGCTCAGACAATAACTGCTAAAAAAAAGGAATACTGAGCCAGCCAGTATTGCAATGGGATTAACAAAGGTGTAACCAAACTAATGTTCTGGATTTAACATCTGTAGGTGCAGGAGGGTCCATGAGCTGCTGTGAATTGCCTGATTAGCTTGTTTCCTTTTCTTAAAAGTTTCATCCACACCCTCACATAAAAGCAATTGTTGTGTAATTTTGGTCCTGAACTCTTTAAACTGACATCTAGCCTATAGGCTAACACTAAGCCACAAAATAATGCAAGAAAGTGGGAATTTGAATGAATGAACACCATGAATTTCTGAGGATGTCAGAAATGGAGCAGATAGTAATCATAGCTACTGGTGGAATAATAATTAATAAATACACAGATTTTTCCCACACCTTTTCCCATAGTGTGGCACTGCAGTGATTCCAGCTAGATTTTTTCACCTGTGGATCTCATGGTACATAGTGAAATACCTACATTTCATCATGCCTGTTTCATAGCTGATGAGGTTGAGGCACTGAGGGGGTCTCATGCCCAGGGTAATCACTTAAAAAAACCTCAGCAAAAAGCCCCGGGTGGTCCAAGAGGTGTCCCTGTGCTGGGTTACCGAGGGGCACTGTTGGCTCCAGCTCTTCCCGCAGACGACCGAGGCCAGCGGAGGGGCCTGGCGAGGGGCAGGCGTCCTGTGCTGAGTCATGGCATGGACGTCCCCACTCAGCCCTGCCCCAGTGCACAACTAGAAGGGCTAATGCTTTTCTAGGAGCAGGATTTTTTATGTGGTCTGTGACAGAGCTCCTGGACAGGCCTCCACCCCAACACCATCCTTAGGGACCACGCTGGGCATTCCCCCAGGAACAGGGAAGAGAAAAGGGTAAAATGTGGTGACAGAGGCACAGGAATTGGTGAAGGGCATCTGAGTAGCACCTGAGATGATGGCTGGTTTAAACTTTTAATTAACTGGACATCAGGTTAATTGAAGTTCTGAGGCCAGAGGCAGGCTGTTCTCAGTAAATAATTTGAGAGGTTTGCATTCTCCAACAGGTTGCAATGGCACAGGGTTGGCAGCTGACTTTGCAAGTGACCCCTGCTAAGGCAGAATATGCAGCGAGTTGCTTCTGCTAGATTAAGGCAGGGTGAGAGTCATACAATTATAGCTCCAGTAAGGCTGTGCTGGTCTGAAGCATTTCCAACTTAAAGATTCACTGAGTAACCCTGAGGACATTTCTTGGTTTATTTAATCCTGAAAAATACTGAGATACCATAACATGCTGATGTAGTTTTTATGCACCAGTATGGCCGAGACCTAGGTATTCAGGTGCCAAACATCTACTAAAAGCATGTAAATCTGGCATTTAAATACATTAGAAGATCTTAACGTGAATCCTGAAGTCTTAATTCAACCAAAGACCTTCCACTGACTGCAACAGGAGTTTTGTCAGAGTAAGGACCGAAGGGTTTGGTTTTAAATTAGAAGGCAAGTAGTTTTAAAACCACTGGTAACTGGATAAAACTGCTTGTTTGGGAAACTCAGAGCTGCTTTTGTACAGCAGTAGCAGAAATGCTAATGCCATTTTTTCTTGCAGATCAGTGACAGAAACAGAAGTATTAAAAAATCAGGTTTTGAATATTTATCTACAACTTTAGTATCTCAGCGTAGATTTGTGGGCATGCTGAATTTGCCTGTCTGTAATCATTATTAGATAAAAAAAGACTTTAAGGTAACTATTTGGGTTAAAAATGATAACTTTCCAGTGATCATCTGCACCCTGTCATTTTGACTTCTTAAGCCTGAAGTTTGCAGTGCCTCAGGCAAAAACATTACTGTTACCGTACCTCAGATAAGATGCGGCCTGGTTTTTTTATATATAATATTTATTGTATATTGGGCATTGCTAAAGGGGATCTTATTTTAACTGAAGCCAGATTTTCTGTAGTTAATAGAGTTAGGAATGGTGTATTATTTTCCAACTTGGACGGGTTATTAATACTTATAAGTTGTGAACATGGAAAGAATTCCCATAAATCTGTGCAGAGCACTGCAGTTTACGGCAGAAGAGATAAAGATGTATAAAAAGCTGCTGAATGCCTGCATGTTACATTCAGCCGCTGTTCAAGGACCCGATTCTGCTCTGGGGTGCCCTGGAGGAAAGGATGCCTGCGTGGGGCTGCCAGCGGCTCCCAGGGCCAGCTGGATCCAGGGTCAGCTCTTCTCCCCCCTGAACACCGCTCTCCAGCTCTGCGTGTCTTCCACATGCGTCATGACAGTCCTCTGACTCCCCGAAGGGTGTGGTTCAGCCAAAAGTGGGAGGATTTAGCAGGACAACACAGAAATGTTAAAGGATTGATGACTGATTTCCCCCCGCCCTCTATTTTAACAGGCAGAGTGGGCAATGTATTTCTTCTGTGTTGCTTAAAGGGACAAGCATCATTCTCAAGTTGAAAGGCCTCACTCCAGTTAATCAGAGCTATCATATTCAGACCTCAGTGTCCTATATCAGATTTTGGATCAAAAGAAATTTATATACACCTGTATGTGTAAAGCTGGCTTTTTTTCCCTGTTGTGCCATAGGTAATTAGGGGTCATTTTTATTCAGGCTCCTTTTCTCTGTCGTGTACATGCCTGCCTTGCACGCACAAGCATGGCATTCATGCAAACCAGGTGCATGCAGAAAAGGATTTTGCTCTGAATATGTATTTAGGCAGCAGCAACTAAGCTCTCCAAATTCTTCTCCCGACATGCACAGGGCTTTGTGTAAAACCTGGGACAGATCTCACTCTTACCTTTTATTTCTCAGTTGTCCTGTTCAGGGATCCAGGGGAGATATTCCCACGATATGACTGCTCTGCTTCTTCGCTGCATGACTTTGGGCAACACCGGGAGTGCAGAGCCCTACGAGGTGCTGAGGGCTCTGGCCCCTTCCAACAAAATGCTTAAGCATGTTATTGAAATCAAAGAGAAGACTCACTGGCTGCAGTGTAACCAGTGCTTGTGTTTTCCTTGAACAGGGCTGGAGCATTCAGTACCTTACTGGATCCAGTCCTTGATGGTTTTGTTCCAGCTCTCTCTTTCCCTCACTGTCTGTAGAAATGAAGGTGATGGTATTCATCTTGCAAGGATTTTGTGAGGCTATGCTTTATGTAAAAGAAAAACTCGGGAAAGTGGATTATAAATGTCAGTGTATTATTTTGGGGAAGTGTTAGTAGGAAAACGAATGTGATATAATCAGTCTACTTGCATAACAGCAATTAGCGTCATTCTATTATATCTTCTGTGCATTTATTCTCACTGCACTGTGCAAGGTCATACCGGTATCCTCAGCTTTATGGATGTACAGCATAGGTCACAAAAAAATCGATGGCCATGCAAAGACTCGGGTATCCTACTCACGTTGTAACTTCTGAATTACCTTAACTCATTGCTGCTGAACTATAAATAGCCTGGGTCCCAATTCTTCTTCCACCTACACTCCTGTAACTCCATCCCATCCATTTATATGTTGCTGCTCTATGTCTCTTGTACGGAAGCTTACAATTCAGCTTCAGGTTTTCTGCTGCAGTATCTCACGTTTGATAAGGAGATGATAGACTACATCACTAAAGCTGAGGTTAGGTAACTAAAGCAAGGCTTACAGCAGATACGAGTACCAAAGCAAGCAGCCCTCTCTCAGAGATTTTTGCGGTTGTGTTCTACACAAATCTGGAAGTGGTCTCATATGTGTCTGCATATGCATTAAACACTGATCATATCTGACAAAAAAGCAAAAATGGAAACCTCCCCTGAGGCAAGATCCCCAAATACATAATTAAAGCGCAGAATGTGTGGACAGTCACTTCGCTTATACTGGGCGCTGTGGGATGCACAGCTGCAGTTTTCTCCTTCTTAGCACTGACAGCTTCCAATACGTCGTGGTGGTGTATGGGGGGAAGTTGTACCTTGTGCTTTCTTAGTGTACTCCACAACAAACTGAAAAATCAGTTTTCAATTAAAAAGTGACTTTCTAACATTTTTGGTTATGAAAAATGTAACCGGCTGGTGTTAAAGACAGGACATGGGTCTGCCTAGACCTTTGGACCTGGTACAGGTACTGTTATGATCTGATGACTTTGTAATTGTCACATCCAATACATAAACATCGTGAGGAACAATCTGATCTGTCTGACAATGGGATTTCTTTTCTTAAAACTTATTTTAGCAGGGTGCAACAGTAGTTTGAAAAATGATGAATGTTTCCACTTTGTACCACATCAAAGATGTAAGCACTGGCCTTTCATTTTGTCTTCTGATGACTCAATAATACAGTAGGTCTCTGGCATATACTGTTGAAATATTTGCTCTCAAGTGAGGTGGGGCATCCACACACCTATACGACTCTGATCACTGTGGGGATCCCTGTGTGACAGCTTTGTTGACATCAGCTATGCTGAGCATTCCCTTCCAGGGAAGTCTTAAAAGACAAAATTCCCTTCCAGGGCTCTGATTCGCAAGCACTGTTGCGCTAAGCTGTGGTGACTGAAGAAGTTAGTTGGATGGTGCCTTCATCTGCCAGAGTAGCTACACCTGATGGGAACCTTGAGTTAATTCACAGACCAGCACAGTGACATAAATTGAAATAGTGGTTGATCTTTATGTTTGTATACCAGGCTGTGAACACTGAAGGCTTCTGAACAAGCAGGCTGCCTGGTATTCCCACCTTCATGTGGGTACCATAACTTGGGTAGATAGCCTGGCCAGGTGGGGAGCAGAAACTTCTCTATCCATCACAACTAGAATTGGCAGAACTTGTGAACCACAGATTGCTCCTCTTCTTGTCAAAGCATATCTCATCCATGGGGGTGTAACGGAGGAAGAACTGGCCTCTGCAAATGCATTGTAAAACTGCACTTCAAAGAAAGCGGCATTGTGAACTGAGCATGTTTGGATTAAGGGAAGTCCTTATGAGAGGTTTGCAAAGCATCTGGATGGTTACTTCACTGTTTTAGTGACAAAATACTCCAAAGGACTGTCCATATGTAGGGCTTTGGAAACTTGCTTTCAATGTGCATTTCTGATGGGTGGATTTGCCTTAATTACTGGATGTGTTGTTCTTCTGGAGAATGCTTGGCTGTGTCCTCTGGGTGGGGGGTTAATGAATTTGACAAGGCAGGTGTTAAAAGATGGGTAACAACATAGCTGGGAGGGTACCTGTTAGTGTACTTTGCAGCAGGCTTGGTAAACTGCAGAGGCATGCCTTGAACTATTGGGAACAAAAGTCATGATCTGAGCTTGCCAAAAAGGTTTTAATATCTCACCAGTACTAACAAAAGGAAACACTGAGAATATCTTTATGTGGATGAGTCACTCACTGCAACCACTGAGATGGTAGGTTAGTGTTTTCAAGAGCACCTGGATGACTACAGAGCTTATAATGTCTCAGACATCTGCAATTGCCATTGTTTTCTTCTGGAGCTGGAGTAAATTTTTAAAGATGCTAAGCATTTATCTATACAAGAAAATCTTAGGAGTCTAAGTCACATGAGGCAGCAGCTTAAAATCCAATGTCTGCAAGGGATTGCTGCCACCAGTGCTTACTGCACAGCACTAAAGGAGGTTGCTGCATTTATCTGAAGGCCAGGTAGAAAGCTCATGAAAAAGCTTGTGAATCTTCTCCCCTTTTTTCTGGCATAGGGTGGTGTGCTAAGCACCCTTTCAAATGGAAGGTGGAAGGACACCCATTATGCACCTGAAGCAATATCATCTACCCAATGCAATCGACTTTATAGAGCAAAGCCTGATCAGAAACTGAGCTGGCTGAGCGGACATGTGCCTTGACCACAAACACAGGAGCTATAAGTCTGGTTTGGGGAAGCTCTATGTGAGGCAGAGAGAATGGGAGGTGGGAAGGCAGAGAAGGGAAAGCCAGCAAAAAGCAAGTGAAGGGGTTGTCGCTGCGTCCCTGAGGGGGAAGCAACACTGAACTGACTCCAAGGCAAGTTTGTAAATTATGAGCAAGGATAGCACATGCTGTTTGCCTCTCCATTGTTCAGAGAAATGGAAATTTATGTACAGTCACGTAAATGAACTAGAGTGCAGCAAGAAATATCCCTGAATTTATCTTCCATTTTTTTCTCTAATAATTGCTTCAGGATCTCAAACCCCAGCAGATAAATATATGGTTACCCTTTTGTCCCCAGTGGTTAGACAGATTTTAAAGAAGGATACTAAATATTGAAAGACCGTCATGTACACACGTGCATGCCGTGAGATCTTGTGTATGTATGTGCATTTTCCAAGCCCATTCCCAGAGAGGACTGCGTTACTCCACAAGCCGTACAATGACTTAGTTATTGGGAAAGGCAATCCCATTGTGATTTGAATTGCGCCTGCAGTTATTAAAAAAAATATCAAACATGGTTTTAATTGCTACGAAGGTTTTAGTTGCTTATAGCCAGGAATTTAGCTCAAAATGTCTGCACTCCTGAGTTTAATTTGTGCAAACTTTAATATCTTCATGCAACAAACCACCGAGGTATTTCTGTTTTTAGAACAATATACTAAACCATTCTGACTTCTCCAGGCAGGATCAGTTTAAAGCTTTGATTACCTAAGCTTTAAATCCTTAATCTGTGCTTGGAAAAGGCAGGGAAGGGCAGTTAGTGGAGAGGGGCAGGATTTGCTGAATGTCCAGCCAAATATCTCCTAACAAAACCAAAATAGATTTTTTGTGGTGCAGATACATGTGAACTTGCCCACGACAAAAACACACCAGTGTGCTAATTTGGTGGGTGCACGTGCACGTGCGGCACACGCGTGGTCTCTAAAGCTTGGGCCAAGTGCCTGTGCTCCACAGTCCTTGCCCCTTTTACCCCTCGCAGCCATGTGCAAGTAAATCACGGCTGTCAGTATGGTAGCAGCTTGATTAAAGTTCAGGGGTTTAATAGATCATTTTAAAAACCCCAAATTACTCCCACTCCCTCGTCGATCCACCTGGACCCTTGCCCTAGGTGCATGGCAGTTTTCAACCAGCGCTGGAGAAGCCAAGTCTGGGCCTGAGGTTCCTGCTTATTCCCCGAGGATCCTCGCTGCAGACCTAGACCAACATTCTCAGCTGTATTTAATCTGCTCTGAGACAAGCTGGCTATGAGAAAATGCAAAGGAAAAGGCACATAAGCAAAGACATGGAAAAACTTGGACAGTTGGCCTGCTTTGTTCACTTGGTAAACTGGAGGCCGGCCAGTAACAGCGGAGCTCCCTTGGCAATACAAGTCTGTTCCAATTAATCGTGTTTAACCATTCTAATCACACTTTAGCACATTAATCCTATTTTCAATCCAAAACACATCTGAAAGAGCGGCATGTGGGCCTTTTTATAGCAACCGCAAATCAGATGTAACTGAGAGACATAGGGCCCTAGTTTACTCTGCACTTTCACTGAACTTAAACTTAATAAAATATGTGACTGAGTTGTGGTTGGATTTACTGCATGATGTTGATGCTTCCACATATAAATAGATCCCTTAAGTAACTTAAAAACCTGTCAGAAAGGGCAGTGAAAATTTGATTATAAGGTAACCAGTGTGTGTGTTTTCTAACAATGACATTGCTCCTCTGGTCAGTGGTATTGAGAGAACTTTTAAAATTTAATCTGCTTATGGATATAAATGATGCTACACTTGGAATCGTGGGGCAGCATTTTGTGTCTCAGCCACTCTCAGTTACAAAGAATTTTATGGTTTGCTTTAACCATGAAAACAAGATAAAGCTGTTATCTTCTCCCAAGCGTGCTTTCTTCTGGCATTTAAAATAAGTTTTAAAACAGCAAAATTTTTAAGTTTATTGTATTCACCATGCACAAAGTGAAATAATATTTTTTGATCTGTACTCCTGATAAAATTTAACTGCTTTGCACTGCTTCTGTGTTAAAAACCTTCCTTTCAATGAGAGATGATCTTATTAATATATAGGTCCATGATGCTGCATTTTACTCTACTCTGTGGATTTGCTTTAAGCTGAACAACAGCAACAAGCAAAAAAATTCACATCCAGATATGTCCACCTCCAAACCTCTTGATGTCTTTAGTGCCTGAATCCATGTTTATAGGCAGGCTCAAAAGGGGTGCATTGAACTGTAAATTACTCAGAAGGCTATGTGTTTGAGCCTTGAATTTAGCTGTGGAGTGGGAATGAAGTTATCAAGTCATGCTAAATGAAATATTCAGCAATTCAGAATATGGAAAGAAAAGGTATATAAGAAAGCTCAGTCTTAAAAAGGAAAATCTTGGACAATTACCAGGATTACACTTGATGTTTGGTTTTCTAAGTAAACACTTTTAGCTTTTTATGTTACAAATGATAATCTAGAAAGATGCATTAGGGGAACCTAAATGCAAACTAGAAATGAGTTTATCCAGGTAAGTAAGGTTTTATTAAACAATTTAATTCATTCCAGTTCTTTTGGAAGAAATTGCAGGTTATGGTTAATGTAGTGTATCAGACAGGAATAGCATTCACAGAGCCACCTGCATTTAATATACAACTGTCAGAAATCTCTACTCACTACCACTTACCCAGAAAGAAATATGCAACAATTTGATAAACCCAGGATTCTTTAATATTTAAAAAAAAAATAAAATAAAAACTTTTTTTCTGAATACAATTAAAATACAGACTCAGTTTATGGGATTTTGCTCTTCAGTAGAATCTATGTGTTTTTCTGAGATTATTGAATTAATTGTCATTTTGGCCCCTTCTGTATACTTTAGTAGGCACTGGAAAATGCTGCCCACTGGGACTGTAACCAAATAAAGAATTAAGACAATACATTCAAGGCAAGTCTTATAAATAAGCTTTTCCAAATATCATGAAATAAGTTCTGAAAAAATAAGTTAGTGCTAGTGATGCCAAAGCCTGAAAATGCTTGGGTTAAAGATACCAACTGATGCATGGAATATTATAGAATACCATGACCTTCTAATGGAAACAGCTTATCTAGTAATTATTTCTAATATTCTTCAAAAAGGACTCTGTTCCTGGTGAAAAAAATCAATTGGGTGACCTGGTATGGGTGGTGGTAGAGCACAAAATGGTGAGCTGACAGTTTTGGCTTCTCCCCATTGCTGATGAACAGCATGACCTAAATAAATTTGAACCTCTTTTGCTGCTTGCCCTGCAAAATGGGCACAGCCCGAGGGAGGCTGTGAAGGTCAGTTTTACCAAGGCAGGAGCTTTGAGATGCCTACTAGACCAGACTGCCTTCACAGGGAGATGGAGGGGGAAGACTGCTCTAATGGGAAGTTAACCACAGTGTGAATTAGTTAGTTTTCACTATCATCTGTACTGTGTCCTGCAAAAACTTGGCACAGTGGTGTAAGTGAGTTCACTTTAGATTTTAAGGGGGAGCTAGGAGGCAAACAGGCAGAGTGGCAAGTACTTCTACATACCCTAGAAAATAAATTACAGCCAGCAGGAGTTTGTTCGCCTGTGCTTCAGGCAAGTGGTGATACTTTGTCTTCTGCAAAGCAGAACCACTAAGGGACAAGGGATTTAATGTATTAATCTTTCCCCTCCTGAAGTTCAGCAGGTTTTTGCCATCTACTTCAGTGGAGCCAAGATTAAATCAAAACCTACCTACAGTCCCATTTCAGCCACAAACTTTAACAAGTGCCATAGGACTTTGCTGAACCAGGCAGAAGCGAGGCTATATAGGATTTGCATGGCAAGGTTTTGGTAGCGGTGGGGCTACAGAGGTGGCTTCTGTGAGAAGCTGCTAGAAGCTTCCCCTGTGTCCGACAGAGCCAATACCAGCCAGCTCCAAGACAGACCCGCCGCCGGCCAAGGCCAAGCCCATGAGCGATAGTGGTAGTGCCTCTGGGATAACATATTTAAGAAGGGAAAAAAAGTTGCTGCAACACAGAAACTGCAGCCGGAGAGAGGAGTGAGAACATGTGAGAGAAACAACCCTGCAGACCCCCAGGTCAGTGAAGAAGGAGGGGCAGGAGATGCTCCAGGCACCAGAGCAGAGATTCCCCTGCAGCCCGTGGTGAAGACCATGGTGAGGCAGGCTGTCCCCCTGCAGCCCATGGAGGTCCACGGTGGAGCAGATATCCACCTGCAGCCTGGGGAGGACCCCACACCGGAGCAGGTGGGTGCCCGAAGGAGGCTGTGACCCTGTGGGAAGCCTGTGCTGGAGCAGGTTCCTGGCAGGACTTGTGACCCTGTGGCGACGCACACTGGAGCAGTCTGTGCCTGAAGGACTGCAGCCCATGGGAAGGACCCACATTGGAGAAGTTCATGGAGGACTGTCTCCTGTGGGAGGGACCCCAGGCCGGAGCAGGAGAAGAGTGTGAGCAGTCCTCCCCCTGACGAGGAAGGAGCGGCAGAGACAACATGTGATGAACTGACCACAACCCACATTCCCCATCGCCCTGTGCCACTGGGGGGGAGAAGGTAGACAAAACTGGGAGATAAGTTAAGCCTGGGAAAAAGGGAGGGGTGGGGGGAAGGTGTTTTTTAGATTTGGTTTTATTTCTGATTACCCTACTCTGATTTGATTGGTAATAAAATAAATTAATTTTCCCCAAGTAGAGTCTGTTTTGCCCGTGATGGTAATTGCTGAGTGATCTCCCTGTCCTTATCTCGACCCATGAGCTTTTCGTTATATTTTCTCTCCCCTGTCCAGCTGAGGAGAGGAGTGATAGAGCAGCTTTGGTGGGCACCTGCTGTCCAGCCAGGGTCAACCCACCAGAATTTGATGGATCTATTCCCTTTCCTTTATGAGGAAACCTTTCCATAATTTGTCTTCTGAAGGGAAGCTCTGCAGCAGATGAGGAGCTGTCCGTCGCATGCTGGCCAGGAAGCAGTGGAGGAGCCCTGTGGCTCCGCATCCCACAGTCTGGCTTTCAGTACCCCCCCTTCACCACTCACCTGCCAATATACAATATCCATCCACAGCAGCCTGGAAAACCTCTGAGGCCAAGCAAATCACATATGAATCACCAGTGGGTACCCGCTCTTACCTAATATCAGAGCGTTCTCACTGTGCCAATGCCTTCTTTTCATTGGCCCCCAAAAGTAAATCCTCCATGGGGTGATCACAGAACTGTTGCCTCTAGGAGATCTTAAACCACACCTTGAATTTCAGTCTGAAAATGTTTGTTTCCTTTAGGCTAGGTTATGTCATTGCACTAGAGTACAGCAACTCCTCACATGTTCCCAAAGACTTCATGTGTTCAGCCAGGGAAGGAGACAGTACAGGTAAGGGTATTGGGAACCGGTATATGTTTAAGTATTTTGACATTACAGCAAAAATATTTCCCAGAGCAGCAGGTTAAGAAATTAGAATTTGGCCATCTTTTGAGAGAGGATATTCTGGTTGCTTAAGAATGTCTTTATTTTTAACCATTGTTTCAGATAAAGGCAGGGTCAGAATATAAACAAAGTAACTGTGAAAACAGAAGTGATAAAATAAGAAACAAACGTGTAAGTGTAGTTACTTGCCCACCTCCTGGATTATACAATGCAGTGGATTCCTTAGGCTCAGCATTACACTCCTGGTCTCCATGAGAAATCGGGTTAGAAAGGCTTAGATTATTTGCTTAGTTTGCTTAGGTATGAAACTGGAGTAAATCCAGTAGTTCAGATTTGGATCCCAACTGCAGTAGTTTACATCCTGTAGTAACATTATTATCCTCTAGGCAGCCTGTGGAGCTTATCCTGTTTAATACCCATGTAAATAAGAATCACAGCCTAACTCCCAGAATCAGTTTGGAAACTTTTTCTAATGCTAATTTTAATTCAGATTTAGCTGTTCTCTAATCTCCTCCGACCTCTTGTCTTAGCAGTAGGTGCAGATGCAGCCAGTGGTGTAAGAGCTGCTGTGGAAGCTCCCTAATTCCCCTTCAGGAAGGGTGTAATCCCTTTGTTCCAGGTTCTTTAAGAAGAAACTCCCTTTAAAGGGGATGCTTTTATCTTTTTCTGGGGATAAGACTTTTGTACCCAAGCCAGTTCTATTCTCTGGAACAGAAAAAAACTTGAAGGCATATCTAACCTCTTGGAATGGCTTGGAAACTCCCATTTCAGATGTAGTCATGTATTCCACAGATGACTGAAGGGGACACCATGTCACAGTCCTGTTGTCTATATGGTAAATGCTTCTGTGAAGATTTCGTGTTGAATGCACTCACATGACTCAGCTTGCTGCTATTCCTGTTCATATGTACTGAAGAAGCAGTCAACGACCAGCTCTGTTGTGTTGGGCACAACAGAGACTTACAGTGAAAAGATGGCCCCAGTCCCCCCAGAGGTTACAGCTCGAGCTTAAGGCATGGTTGCTCTTTACATTAGACGGGCTTTAGCCCACTTTCGTTCCAAAACTTTTGGATCAGCAGACCACTATCAATCCTTAACACTTCTCATAGCCCATATTTACAGTAAAACTTTTAACTGAAACATGATTAAATCCACTGCTTAGTGCTTACCATGGCCTCATGATGTCCTCTAATGAAACAAGGAAAATTATTACATTTATGACTAGCTTTTCAATAGGCATGACAGAGAGGAAGATCCCATTAACACTGCTGATTGTGTTCCTACCATTTCCTTTAAAAAAACCCCCATCTTATATATACCATTTGTTTTTTGACTAAGGAATATAGGGTCTAGATGACATCCAGGCCAGTCTATATGATGGATAATGCCTGTTGGCTTGGACTGAGATGAGTACATAGTATGTGTCAAACACAAGCAGGAGTGCACAGAGCACCTAGAAAAAAATGCTGTAGCCTTTATCTTAAGAGGAAACAGTACACAACCTATATGTATGGAAGTACATATAGGTACCACCTGGTGTCAAGACACCCCATCTTAAGACATGAGACTGAATTTCCCAAGCATGGAAGTGCACAAGACCTCAGGCCAGGACAATTCTCAGTTTGTCTAGAATATTATAAATTTGGCAAGAAAACTCATTTCCTGACACAATACTTATTCTGTGTGGCAGCTGAAGCCCCAGGGAATAAAGGGGACACGTCATGTAGGTTTTAGGCATGAGAACTTCAAATCAGCTAGGCCGTGGCTGTAGGGAGAGGTCATTGCAGTATTAAAGGAAACTGAGGCCAGTTTCAGGATTTTGCTTATGGTAGTGCTTTATGTGCAAGCAAATTATGTATTTTAGTTGTACTAGAGTCACACAGTTTTGCAGGCTGGGTGGTACTAATACATGCTTTTCAAACTAGGTAAATATCTGTGTTTATATTACTCAGTAACAGTATTTGTAGTTCGATCATTTAATATTGTGCAGTAACAATACTGCAGTGCTTAGGCATCCCAGTATGGACAAGAATTACAAGGTGCTGAAAGACTACAGAACAAAGAGCCGTCCCCTGCCCTGAAGACAAGGTGATAGAAGATAAGAGACAATAGATGTAAGAAAATTTAGGAGCTCAATCAATCAATATTAGTCTGAGTGGTTATTGGACAATACATTAGTAAATTCACTTTAGATTTACTTAATGCTGAGCTGTATAAAAATAGATCATATTTCTTATCAGGATTGGGATTTCTTTTTACAAATATTTTAGCTCATTTTATAAATTTCTGGGAGGTGTACTAGCAAAGTCTCTGTAACTCTTTGCACAGGACAATATGAGGAGTATAGAGTTCTTCATAGTTTCTTGTGCATGTCAAAAGTTTTTAATGCACACATGTGCATTAAAAAAAGAAAATAATGTAAATAATAATGTAGACCAAACCAAAGAGACAGGCTTTCTAATCAGCCAATCATTGCAGGTGCAAACTTGCAGCCTTAGGGTTCTTGGATAGGGGGAACTATCATAATCCCTTCCCCAGAAGGGATGTTGCCTTATGCTTGTTTCTTCAGTGACGCTGTGTGTTGGCCCCACAGATCTCAGCATACTCACAATTTGTGGTACCCGAACTGCTGCTGCCCTGGGTGCTCCTCTCTGATCAAACTTTGGCAGAATGACAGCCTAAAGAGAAATGCAACAGGCTGTTGGGCTGCCAGCCCTGTGTCAAAGTCACTGTGTCACTGGAATGTCACAGTGTTTTCACTTTGGGCGAGAATTTCAGCCCGCCGCATTTGGCCTTTTCACCTGTGTCTGCAGAGACATAAATACGCTGGTGTGCTTGCACATTAACTCAAGCACGGCTGTGGCTGTCTGTGGAGCCGAGACCTCTGCTATTTTAAAAAAGGGAAAACAAACCCTAAACGTTGTTATGGATGTAGTTCAAATTAGAAATAGATCCAAGTGGAAACACGGCGAATGAATCCAAGTTGAAATACAGAGACTGAACCTGTATTTTCACCCTGCTTACATCTGCAGCTCTGAAAAGAGAGTCTGGGGCGTGTTTGAAATGCACACAGGAGGTTTGGGACAGGCCCATCCCTAACTGCAGTTAGCAATGGTCCCCACAGGGCAAAAATGCAGTCTCACGACGAAGATCTGTATTTTCAGCCTTCTAGAGTCTTAGTCGTTTGGTTTAGGCATTATCAAAAGAAGGGTGCAGTGCATTTGATGGCAGGGCCATCTGTTTGAGATTAAAAAAGAGAGGACTCCATGCCCTACTGCACGGATATAAAGATGTGGCCTCCAGCTCTGTACCTCAGTCCTTGTTCTCACCTGGCTGTGAACCAGCGGGGTGTTTGCAGCAGATTTAGAGCTATGCAGACTTCGTCCAACATCGCTGCGCTTCCCACAAGCGCAGCATCCCGAGGGGGCTGTAAGGGCAGCCACATGCCCTCTCCTAAACTGCTTCCAAAGTACATTTTTAACAAAGCTGCAGCAAGCTTGCTTTTTTTCTTTTCAGTCCAGCTACGCCTGATGAACAAGACTGAGAAACCCAGGTCAAACTCACTGTTGATTTACAGAGTTCAGGAGAGTGAGGGTACTTCTTGTCTATGCTACAGCCTCTGGGCTTTGGGGAGCAGTTCAGCGGCTGAGCTCCACCACGAAGCTCTCCGAGTAGCGGACGATCGCTGCCGGTGCCTGAGCAAGCTGAGGTGCACCTCTGCCGCACTGCAGTGCATCCTGCACCTGCAACCGCAGCCTGGGCAGTGCTGGTCTCTGGAAAGCAAAATGATGCCCACAATCACTTCTTTCTATCCCGTCCAGTCTCCATGCAAGCAGGCACTTGGATAATGGGACTAGTCTGTGTTTTCAGAGGGACGTGAGAAACGCGGGGTTTTCAAAGGCAGCGGATGGGCTCAGAGCTTGCTGCTGAAGTGTGTTTGTTTGGGTTTGACAAATTCAGGTTTTCCTTTGCAAGCCTGAACCTTCCTTTTGAAAGTCTTTGAATTCCAGCTTTGAATTCCAGCTGCCTCAATTTCAAGCAGGCAGATTTTGAGTCAGATCCCTGTGGTTTTGGTTTAGGGTTATATCCACAACTGAAATGGGCCTTAATTTAGCCAGTTCCTCTTGGGAAGGAGGCCAAAATATTGAGGTTTCTGCCATCTTGAGCACAACCTTCATGAGAAATACTCCCGAAGTTTCTTTGCTGTCAAGTTCAAGCCCTTCATGTTGCTTCAGTGTGACATCCCAGGTTAAAATCTAAGCAAAACCAATCACAGCCTGAATCCTTGAACTTTTGTGGGTATTGGGCAGGCGGGGATTATAGCAAACAGTGTTCACCCTGCACTTTGCTTCCTCATCGCTAGTCGAGATTCGAGACTGCTGCAGTTCTCACTCCTTCCTGCTGTTGTGTCCTTGGAGATTTTGATTAGGAAAAGAAATAGAAAAGCCAGCAAAATGAGTGGAGAGAAGAGGAAATTGCCAAAACCAAGCTGCCTTGGGACATATCCTAACTGAAGTGGTACAAGAGAAGAAAAGCTGTGGCCCTGTTGTGTTCATATTTTTGGTCTCACACCTCCCCAGTAGAAATGGGGATGCGCCGCCATAGGCAGGCAAACACATGCTTTCACCTCGCATTTGATTTTGCTTGTCCTGGTAGATGAGCAAACTGCCTCACACACTGTTGTGAAGTCCTGCTTCGTGTCTATGTGATAGCACCTGTCCTAGTGACCACAGCTGGGACTGATTCAGGGACTCCAGAGCTAAAAGCTGTGTGCTCCTGGAGCTGTCATGTGGCTCTGGGGCCCTGGGTGGAAATCAAGATCTTGCCAGAGACTAATTCTGGGGCATAGAAAGGTGCTGAATGAAGGGTATGAACCTCTCGGGGCTGGCACAGGACAGGGATGGGAGAGTGCCACTGGTGATGTATGACAGAATAATCTCTGTAGCTCTCTGCATCCAAAATTTAGGAGCTGTTCCTTCAAAGTGTGTTGCTTAGAGGAAGTTTTTCAGAACAGTTTGACAAGATAAATCTGCTGGGGTTCATCACCGGATATATTATTACATAGCAACAGCCCTTTCTCTTGAAATAGATTCCCGAGGCCTCCTTCCCCTGATGAATAGTGACATCCTCTAGTGCAGGAGCGCCTTGGCAGGAGGAACGTTTTCCCAAAAGGCTGTTCTGTCCATTGGCTCTTTAAATATAGCAAAGAGTAGCTGCAGCAGCCCAGAAGCAACTGCAAGCCATTTTACTTCCTGTCATCACTTGCTCTGTCTCCTCTTCCAGCTGGTAGCTCTTGTCACGTCTTTCTTTCCTTGTTCCAGGGGAATCTCCGGGTGTTCATAACTATTCCTTATTGCTTCTAATTATTCAATCGGTCCTAACATTTTCTACTCTTTCTCCTGCGTGTGACGGGAAGGGGTTGCTGCTTTTTCTCTAGTGACTCAAGAGGGGAGCGCCTCAGGAGGGCAGATGGGAGAAATATCTATATTTAGCAGTGCTGATGCTGACCACAAAATCCCTGCTGTGCTTGTGTTGGGAAACCTGCACTGAGATGCATTTTGGTGTGAACCTGGGGTGACTTTCTTTCCTGTGCTTTCCTGCTGGGGACAAACCTCCTCATGCTCTCTGGATCAGCTGCAGGCTGAGAGAGGGACCAGGAGAGGAAAGGGGATCACCTTGCCTTTGACTACACATTTGTTATTGTTTCATTTTAATTGTCCCTAGTAATCCTAGACTGCAAGCCGCTCTGCATGTCTGGGGAAGTATGACTGTAGAAAAGCTTCTTTTTTCTATTTGAAGTATTTTTCCTTTCATTCATTCTTCAGCTTTTTTTTTTTCCCTGAATTTTCACTTTTTTTTTATCTTTACAAAGAAACATTACCTTTCTTCTTTTTCTTCATTTACTTGTTGAAATGGGGAGCACAGGAAATGGTAATTATTACCACTTTTCACATTACATAAGGATACTGCTCTGTAACAGCTGCTGACCATATGACCAGCCTTTCTTTGGGGAAACCCTGCTTGGTTTTGCTGTGTAATTCTTCACTCATCCAAAACCTGCCCTTGTGCTGTTATGGGCTCTTGTGAAATGGGCATTTTGTTATGAATTAGGTGTAGATGTTGCAGAGAAGTTTAAAAATAACGAAGGTCCTGACATCAAGATATAGAAAAAAATGGTTTATTTTCTGACAGGATTGCAGAGGTAATGATGTTAGTGGGTAGCATCTTTCAAAGTTTTAAGAGTTTGAACTAAGCAGAAAAACAGCATTAAATTTTCAATCCCATTCTTTAAATGAAAATGGGATATGTTTTAGTTTAAGGAGGGATAGAGGGTTTGGATTGTGACATTGGCTCTATACTCCAAAAGCTGTGAGCCCGTTTCTAAAAATCTGCTAATGGGCAGTTGCGCAGAGGAAGTTACTGGAATATGGGGATTATAGAGATACGGAGAATACGGAGGCATGCAGATTTTTACATCTTCACATACCCCTTTGATATCTTCTAAAGCCTCTAGAGAAGCGGGTGGAGTTGCACATTCACATCACTTACAGCTCTGTTGCAGAAATATCTGCCAAGGGGAGGAGACGTTCTGGGGAGCAGGGGAGCTGTGGGTGAGGCTGGGATGGGGCAGCCTGCCCCAGCAAAGTGGCCCCAGCGCAGGCAGCAGTGCCAGTCCCTGGGCCAAGCGAGCGTTGCAGGCAGGAGGATGGCCGGCACCAGTGAGGGGGACACCACCAGCAGTTCTGGAGTTCTGCATCTCCTCCTTCTCTGCTTGCATATCTTTTGCAATGGTGTTTTCAAATGAATAAATATGCAGGCAGGGGCCAGAAGCCAGGTCTGCTGTTTCTCTAGGGCTCAGCCCAAAGCACCGCATTGTTGGTGGCTGGGCTGTTCTGATTTAAGAGAGAGGTGGGTCTAAACCTTCAGCTTGGGAAGGACTCCAGAGCAGGTATCCTGCTTCATGAGCAGGTTTCATAGCTACCGAGTCATTTTGGGAAGCCTGGCTCCTATTGCTCCAGCACTGTTTTTGACTGAGAGTAGCCATTGGCTGCCATGCCCTCACCTTGGTGCTGCCAGTGTGCGCTGAACCTGCCAACTGGAGGTACTTATCAGTGAAGGAACAGCTGATTTGTTTATCCAAATGGATTTGTCTTTTCCAGGTGCTAAAAACTCAATTTAGCCTTGATTGATGTGCATCGCGCCTTATTGGATAGCTTTGGTTTCCTGAAAGTTGTGGTTAAAATGAAGGCTTTTTCAAGCTCCAAGGCACCCAAGCAGCTAGACTGGCCTTCTGAGCTCACCTGGTTGCGTTGCCAAATTGCACCTAAGGGACGCAGGTCTTTGAGTGTTTCCTTTGCATGGTTTCTCCTCCGCCCCTGTGCTTGCTTCTCTGTTCTGACATGACCCATGGAAGACCTAAGGGAATGCCCTCTGAGGGTGAGGGTTATCCAACACGGTCATCCCACGGCATGATGGGCAGCATGGCCATGCATGCAGATGTGAGGAGGACACGTCAGCTGTGGAGCTGCAGGGGCACCGAGCAGCTGTACGGGAGCAGGAACACCATCCAAGGTTGCGGTAGGCGGGAGCTTCTTCAACTGCCATAGAGAAAATGTTTGTCTTCTTTAGTCCTCTCATGAATCAGCCTTGATGTCTGTCAAACAGCATTGTCTATTTGTCAGTGGGCAGTTGTTTCTCCTTGGCTGATGGACAGACAAATGCCTGTGGGTAGGCAGACACGTGACATCCTGGATACCAGAGTAATTTTTTTCCCTTTTCCAAGAAATGAGGGAATCGCCTCTCTTTGTACTGGGAGCAATAAACCACTTGCTGAATGCAGGTCTCCAGGCCTGAATTACAAATGGCTCTGCTGCCATTATCAAGCTTTCTTTTTTTTTTTTTTTCCTCAGGGCAACACTTGAAGAATATTCAAGAAAATGTAAAATGACAGTAAAAGCATAAGGCTCAGGTTTTGTCTCACTGGACACAGAGCTCGTGCTGACTTACATTATACCCCAAAGCAATTGTGGGATCAGACCAGGGGTGTTAAGGGGTGGTATAGGAGGGATACCAAGGTGGGGAAGGGGGAGAAATGGGTGAGTTTACATTAAACATAAAACTTGCTGTTAGGCTAATAAAACAATACAATACATCTGGATTGATTTTCTCCTTGGTGATAGAGGATTGGTCTAACAGCTAAGCCTTGGTCATGGCTGACTTGGACATACTTTAAACTCTTTGATAGCGTTCTCATATCTCTTTCTATTTTTCTAGAATCATGACAAGAGGAAAGCATTTATTACCAGGAAGGCTGCACCCCTAGGCAAGAACTAATCATCTTTGATTTAACTTTCAACTGAAGTTGCTGAATTAAATGTAGTTTTGTTTTTATCTGTTTGCATGGAAGGCTTCCAGATAAAACAACTTTTTTAGTGACCTGTGCATTTGTATCATGTTAATTAGGTTTGAAAACTCATATATTGTTTTCATAAGGCTATTACATTTTCTATAATTAAATTAAGCAAAAAATAAGGATGCATGGCAATAATATTTATTATTAATACCAGACTCGAAAGGCTTACAACATGTGAATTGAAGGTAAGGGCCTTGAAGACAGCCTGAACTTCAAAACAATGTCAAATAGCTTAGTTTTTCAGCAAGTCATTACTACATGTATTTAAAGAAAGCATTGATAGAGTGAGAAATAGCCCACTGAACAGGCAGGCTTCTGATCCCCTTTGAAACTGGGCAGTTTCTGGGATCTTTACTGCCTGAATGGGAGTGAAGCTTTAGCCCCAGTTAAACTGATAGGGCTGTGATCTTGTGCTGTGTCATGTGTCTGAGCAGGGGATAAGGCCCGGGAGGCTGTCTGCGTGGTAACCTTTCCCAGGAGTCAGGGAGGAAAGGGTATGGTGTGGCAGCACATGAAGGGGCACTTCAGTGGTAGGGGCAATTCAGGTGGCCTGACTGCATGAATCCTGCGTGTCGGCTCGGCATAAGAATAGTCATACTATGTCAGACCAGCGCTAGGTGCCTATCCTGCTTAGTATCCCATTTTTGGTGGTAGCCAACCATAGATGTCTAGGAAGGAGTACATGTATGCAAACAAGGTAAAAATATTCCCCAGAACACAATCTCATCTTCCAGTGATATTTGATTCAAGGGTTTCCTGAGGCAGAGGCTGTCTCACATGATAGCTGTGAATGTGTTTTCTCTTTTATCCAGTTGCTGTCTGAACTTAACTTTTGGCAATTACTTACCTGGAGGTTGTATGAAGCATGATTTCCTTTGGTTTGCTCTGAATCTGGAACCTGCTTCTTTCCTCTCTTGGTCTGCACCTCTGGGAAATGCACGGTACTCCTCGTGAAAAGCATCTTACTGTGTGTCCAGTCCTGCACAGGCAGGGTGGCAGGGGATGAGCTTGTGTCAGTCCCTTTCCTAGCCTCTGCCAAGTGGTGAGGGCAAAATTTTGCCTTCAAAATATGTTTAAAATAAGTAGACATTAAAATCGTCCCATGCTGTGGCTCTGACCACAGAGATGAGAGCCAGCCTAGCTAACACACTGTTTGGGAGCAGATGTCCTGTATCGCTCTTGGTGTGCTGGAAAGCCACTGGACTCCGGCTGCAGCTTAGCACAGCTGGACTATCCCACATGGCCAGGCTCTGACACCAGCAGCAGGGTGGCCAGCGGCTTGTGTTTCATAAGGTTCCTGGCATTTCAGTCAAGGACAATGGCAAAGCGCTGCCCCTGGGAAGGCAGACCCCCGGCAGCGATCTGGGCTGGCACTGCCTGGCTGGGCAACTCTGCAGGAAAGGCCCTGCAGGGGTGGTGGGCAGCAAGATGAGCACAGACCCACTGAGGAGAGCCTGTGGGACCAGGGTTTGTTCAATCAGGAGGAGAGACAGCTTCAGGGGGACCACGCAGCAGCCCCCCGGTTCCTACAGGGAGGTCATGGAGAAGATGGAGCCAGGCTCTGCTCAGCACTGCGTGGTGGGAGGACAAGAGGCGACAGGCGTACACTGAAACCAGAGGGGTTCAGACCGGGCACAGGGAAACGCTTTCTCCCTGTGAGGACAGTAAGTGGCGGGACAGGTTGCCTGAAGAGGTTGTGCAGCCTCTACCCTTGGAGGTTCTCCAGACCTGTCTGGACAAAGCCCTGAGCAACCTGGTCTGGCCTCACGGCTTCACCCAGGGGGTTGGACGAGAGCCCTCCTGGGGGCCCTGCCAGCCTGAAATACCCTATGGTCCTACAGAATATTTCTTGTGACTGAGGGTGTTTAAATTATCTCTCTTATGCAGGTTTTCTGGTGACTAATGGGGCAGCTTTTCTCAAGGTGGGGAAAATACTAGAGTTTTTCTTCTCCAGAAGATTGCCTGTTTGCATGAAACACAGGAAAGCAGTGTCTTAGAGACCTTCCACTTCTGTCAAGTTCAGCTGAACTTTGCTAAGGGGATCAAAAGTTCCAAGGCAGAGACATGCAGACAAACAGACACAGATACACACAGAAACAGTGTGACTGCAAAAGCCTCATTTTCTTAGGTAAGTAAGTAGGCTAATGTCCACCTTAGTTAATTTCTGAAGATGGACAAAGGTTCGAGTGAAATGTAATAATTGCTAAACCAGTTCACCTGGCACTCTAATGTAAAGATAATTAAAATAGGTAGTCCTTCCCTGAAAATAAATTCATGACAGCTAACTGTGGCAGAGGTATGCTACAGTACAAGCAGACTTTGCATGCCTTGTAAGCAGAATATTCTGAACTGGCTTGAGTGCATGCACATCCATCAACCAGAACTAATCTCATGGTAAACATGTACTGTGCAACAGCAAAAACCATCATTTGGATCCTCTAAAGTTTGATTAGAAACCTATGAGAGATTTTTAAACACTGATTATCAAATGTGGTCATAGATGTAGCAATGATATTTGTAATCTTGGGTTGTGTCCTTTAACACTGTATGTCTTGTAACAGTATAATTCTGGAGGCTCATACATTTGTTATTTTACGGGGTACTTTTAACTAGTTCTTTCAACAGTGTCTTTACTGCTTGGGCCCAGGCTAGTGGTGGAAATATATTGCTTGAAGTATATTACTTTGCATGCTTACAACAGAATTGGGATAGATATGTTGAGCAGCTGCATTTTAAAGCCTCTCAAAACAATAGCTGTCCCGCAGTATTACTGTTTAAGGCAGATTTGTGAACCAGGGATAGAGGTTCCTCATGAAGAGAGGTCTCTCTTTTACCTTAACTCTGAAAGTCTTTGCTGTCTCTTGACCAAGTTCTTCTCTCCAGTCCTCCTGCAAAATCCTTTCCTTCTCCCTGAGCTGCCGGTCCCAGGCCCACAGGCTCCTCTCCATCCCACCACAGGCTGTTGTCCCTCTGTGCCGCATGGTCGTGCAGTCCCATGTAGCAGGACCACCTGCACTGCTCCCAGAACCTCTCCCTGGCCATTATTTAGCTGAGTCTCCAAAGCTCTTTCAGTGCTGAGCCCCATGCCCTGCTCAGATGCGTGGTTTTAGGAAATGCAGTGTTGCCATCCCCTCCTCTGTCACCTTTGCCTACGAATGAACTACTGGCAGGAGAAGGAACCAAGATCCAGCCCCACTTCGCTCCTATCTTACATAATGAATAAGCAGTAGTCACAAGATGAGTGTCTGTGGTTTTGTTTTCATGTCCATAGAAAGAACAGAATTATTTCAGTAAAATCCTTTAAATTCATTTTCTCACACTGCTGAAGTTGTGCTTTGAAAGGTTTCTGAATCAAACAATCAGTGGCCTCGCTTGGGACAGATGATGGCTCTTTGGAAATTGTTTTGGTGTAAGGATGGCACATAAACAAAGCTTTTTTTTTTTTTTCTCTTCTGGGCATCAACTGCTGGCAGAAGTAGATGAAAACAGCTTCTCACACCATACCGCCTATTTACATTTTCCATATGCTGGATTTTAAGATTATAGGGTTTTAGATTCTGAGTTTGCATGTTGTATTTTACATAATAATGAGTTTGTGTCTGAGGCTGAGTTGATACATGAGAAAGCAGAACCACCACCACCCAGAAAGCGGGGAAGCAACAACACACATCTTGGAAAGAAGCTCTCAGTGAGCTCTTTTTTTTCCCGAGAAGCATCTTCAAGTTCTGTTTTCTGCCATGCAAAAGGTATCTGCTTTTGGGCTGCATGGAAGGAGTCTGTCTTCCTGCTTTGTGGATCTGTTTCCAGTAACTTCCTAGTAAATAGTTTCCAAAGTGAGTATCAGTCAGATTAATTACTCTATTACAAACCATTCACCCCAATAAATTCTTGTTTCAGTCCTCGACTCTAGCACTTTTGCATCTCCTTGTCATCACAGAATGGCCTTTTACTGCCTGTTTTAACAATAGAAACATCACTCCAGCAAAAAGGAATCCTTGGGTAATGCTATGCTTTTAACTATCTATGTCCCCATTACAAGGTGTTTCTCTGTGTAAAAGGGGCTACACGTGTCTGTGTAGTAGGGATGTTATGAGAAGGCTGGATTAGACTGCTTCCTGAGGTTTCTTCCAAACTCAATTATCTTGTGATCCTACACGCATTTTAAAAAAATCTCCCTGATCTTCTGAAAATGAACTCAAGGCTCGGATTTCTTCTGGTTCTTCCCATTTTATATTTTTTGTCACTAAGCACTTGCAGATGAGATGTCTGCCCAGGTTTCATGTAGCAAAGGGCCACACTGGGCATTGCAGTACCCAGGAGTGCATGGGGAAGTGGTCCTTTAGCATCTGTGCAGCATGGCAACGTTTTGCAACCTTTTGTTTCCTCCCTCTCTCCCTACTTACACTTATAGCAAAATGGTCTTTGCCACAGCTGAGAGCCCATTTGTGTATGGATCCAGAAACTGAAGTCTTTTCTCTCTCTCAAAAGTACCTTAATGTCTTCAGAGACACTTTCAAGTCATTTTTGCAGTCACAATGCAGCTGGCATCAAACACTTCCTTGAACACATGGGTGTATAGATCCCTTACACCATGCTTGGTCCTAACCTCCTCTCATCCCAGTACTTCTCCTTCCCCTTGTGTAGCAGTGGCCTTGCAAAGATCAACGTTACACTGAGCAGAGAATGTGAATCTCATGTGGAGGAATCCACATTTTACACCTTAGTCTCAGTGATCAGTTGTGCTCAAGCTGGATTCACACATTTTTGCTGCTTGTATATAGACTTTGTCAGTTGACCTAGGAGTAAGACTTATTTCAATGCATGTTCTCAAAGGAAAGAGAATTATAAGCATTTGCAAGCTTTTCATGCTAGAAAGCACTTAATATTTATATTTATGGTGTGTTAATAATGAAGACAGAACATCTCTAAATAGCAATTTCTCACCCTGAGCTTAGGATAGGTATCTGTAGATGGATCTTGCACAGTTTCCTGGTTGCTTGGAGTGACTGGATAAGTCTAAACACCTTCAGTAACACTGGTTTCACCAACTTCTGGCATTAGAAAAAGAGGATTATAAGGGTACAGAATATCACAGGACATCTTATTACTACATTGACTGAGAATGAACATGGATCTGCTGCTACAAAGAGCTACAGTAAAACTTTGGAGACATGAAATATGTCCGAATTCTTCAGCTTGAGGACAGCTGTAATTATAATGAGCTTGCAGAAATAAGGCTGCAAGAGTAGCCTGTTCTCTTCCCCTATTAGGGATTAAACATAAATGACTCACAGTGAGGCGTAACACTACCTTTCCATTGAGAGGAATGTCAGTTCTCCAGCTATATGATAAATCATTACATGTTTATTAGGGAATGGAGAATGAGAGAATTGGTCTTCCACTATATGTTTACCCAATTTGTGTCCAGCTGCTTTAAGAACACCCTATTCCTTTGCTAAATCCATCTGTTCTAAAGCAGTATTGTGTTAAGCACAAAATAAAGAACCCAAAGCAGGCACCAGCTGCAGTTACCAACAAGCAAGCTATTGAAATCCACTTACTCTAGCCTACTAGATACTTATGAGAAAGAAAGACCATTCTGATATATTTAAGGCTAGAACAAGCTTGTGTCTCCTCGACTAAGACAAGCAGCCTGATGATCATAGCTGGTGGTCTGGACGGCAAGAAAAGGCAGGACAGTCTAGTAAAAGCTCCTTTGACTTCAATGGCAATATGGATTTGGCCTCGTGCAAACAATGGGAGTATGTGAAACTAATTATCCACCCATTGAGGTTTTCTCCTCCACCTTCCCCCTTTCTAATTTCTAATGAATGTAGATAATTGCTGTGTTCCCACTAACACGCAGATTAGGCCTCTGGGATTAGGCTATGTGATTGAGTAGCTAATACTAAGGGTAAACACCTCTGGTGTTCCTGCTAAATGCATTCTTGCTAGTAAGTTAAATAATCACTCTACTAAAGCATTACTAAAAGATTTAAATACTTGTTTTGGAGACTTCTAGTAGATTTCAATAGTTTCTGACGTACTGTGACATGCTTCAGAATGTTCATTTATATACAGTTTGATTTCTTTTGATGATTGTCAACTTAAGTTACTAAAAAAGGAGAGTATTCTGTACAGAGAAGGGAAGGGGGTGGAGGGAAAGCAATATATTAGAAACATGAGTAGGTGCCCTGGCTTGTCCATCAGTCTTGGCATCATTTTATTTATACATTTTCTAAAGGATTAGAAGTAATCAGTTCCAGAGGATGTGCTCTGGAGTACTGGCAGCGTCTACTTTCTTGGCAATCATTGCAAATATTTTACACAGTTTCATATTGTCTTATGTAGTACCGAGCACTGGTGGTTTGACGTAAACAGTGTTAATGTTTTAACTTCTGTGGCAGCGACGTTTTCCCCCCTGCAGCGCCCTGCGCTTTCCGAAGGCTCGGTGTCAGCAGGGCCCGTTCAGTGTGGTGGCACTGCTCACCTGGGAGGAGCGGCAGGACCCCATCCTCGGAGGAGGCGAGGAGCCGCGTGGCTCTGACCGTCGCGGCAGCACGTCCGAGCCCTCAGAGCCTCTCGTTCCCACCTCCCAGCAGGATGAGGGCCTCCTCTGCAGGCGGCAGGGCTGGGGCATTCCCCACGCGGGATGTGCTCGTTGTGCTGGTGTTTACAGCTCTGCTTTACTCACCAGCTGAGGAATAGCAAAGACCACCCCAGTCCATTTGTTTTAACATTTACAGGTAAATAGCTTGTAAGATGCAGACTTCGCCATGCAGTTATGGATGCTGTAGGCAGATCTCACCTCCATTGATCCATCAACGTTACGACTGGAAGCAAGTGTAGGGACCGAGCTTGACTGACTGATTCTCCATAAGGAATACCTGAGAACTGATTGAGCCCAATTCAAGTACCTGTCCTTATCTGCTGAGGCTGGCAGGGGCTGGGGTTTCCTAATGTAACTGTTGACTTCAGTGAGATGCTTAGGAGAAGAGGAGTAAGCCAGGGCGTTAATGCAATAACTAGAACTGAGGTGAGAAGGTAGAGAAGGTGAGAGAGGAACATGACTCAGAGTCCCTCAGATGAGAATTATAACATTAATAAAGGAAAGCTCTGTATTCCTGGAGGGTTAACTCTGTACTATTGGCAGAAAGAGCAAGGACATGTTGGAATATCAGCAAATAGTTTTCAGAAATGACTAGCAAAGTTCTGGCGTTTAATAAAGTCTAGGTAACATTGTGAAAAGAAACACAAGAAATAATCGTTTCTTAATATGGCATTTGCCTAAAGTGACATTGATGTTGATGGAAGTAATGCAATTTTCATATCTAAAATGTTGCAGAGGAGAGTATGTCTATTTCATTTATGTTTGCAGAAACTTAATCTACAGGAAAAGATTTTATAACAGAATTGGAGGTTAAATTTCATTTGCTGATTTAATAAAAGCTAACAGGATGGATTTGGGGATATTTCATTAATCTTTCTTTCCTTTCAGTGAAAAGGAAATTAAGTTCAATCTAGTTCAAACTTTGTTTCACTATTATACAATAGACTGCCAATGTCCATGTTCTCTCTGGCAAGTTAAAACCTAATTAGTCACAGAAAATTCTTCCCTGATCCTGTCACTGTGAGGCAGGAAAAGCCTGGGCTGCAGACAATTCAGATGCACTCGATGCTTTGCTGTGGCTCTTTGTTAATGTCTGTGCTTTCCTACATAGCATGCAGTGACATAACTGAAAGCGGCGTATTTTGTCTTTCATGCAACGAGATCAGATATAACCTGCCTTTTCAAAACATAAAGAAAAGCTTTTAACATGAATTAGGGCGAAGAGCATGCTGCTATTGGCCTCTTCCCCACTTCTGCTCATTTTTTAGAGCGGCGGCAGGAGTGGATGCTTGGGTGCTGGTTTTACACAGGGAGACAGTCAGCTGGGCCCAGCTGGGGTGGGTAGGGGCAGAAGTTTGTGCCTGGCTGCGGCTTGTTGAACGTCCCCCTCGGGAGCCATCTCTCAGCTGAGCTCTCCTGCGCCTGGCCCTGCTATGGACATGCCCAGCACGCAGGGGCGTGGGTGCTGTGGGAGCCCCGGAGCTGGCTCCCACCTGCCGGCACCGGCGGTGGCAAGGAAGGTCCAGCTGCTCCCGCCGTACCTTGTGGCCAAGACTTGCTGGTTCATGAAGTGCGACCTTGCATTTCGACCTTTTACAATTTTGAAGAAAGGAGCCAACTGATAAAATTAATTTAGAAGTAACACGGTATCTGGCACTTCCCTTACCGCTTGTGTAAAACAACACTTGTTCTTCCAACACTCTTGATTACACCTAATAAAAAATAATTAACTATTAAAAATACCTGCCCTTTCTTATTCTAGGCTTATTTCTATCAACTGCCTTGGAGTTATTCTGAGGCTGAATTTGGCCCCTCTGACATCTATGTTGTCTCATAGTATATTGAATTTCCACTATCTGATGGAATTTTTATGGCATACATTGAACATCGGCTGGGAGAGGAAAGTTATTTTACCTCTGGAGGTGAGATTATATCGCATGAATTGGCCCAAGCGTATCTTGTAAAGGAGAGCTTTGTTTTTTCCTGAACTGTTATTTGTAGCTGGGTCACAGGCGGAGCGTCAAATTAGTTGGAGGGATCATCTGTTGCCGTTTACATTTAGACTGAGATTTTCAAAGGCACTTTGTGGCACTATCTCATGCAACCCCCTCTGAAAAGCCCAGCTGTTGCTGCAACAGCTTCGCAGCGAGCTTTACAGGGGCAAAAAGCCCTCTGTGGTGTAGTCCAAGTGCAATCAGCAGTAATTCCACTTCTTTCTGAAATTCAGCAATGAAGCATGAAGCTTAGGGAGAATTTAACCTCCACTTCTAACCCTGTCCTGAGGCAGGGTATCTGAAGAAGCCCCTTTTTTTCCCAGAATATGGGGGGGAAATAGCTGAGTAAGTCTGCCCTCCTGCTCTTCCAGCAGTTACGCTCCTCAGAACAGCAGGTGACTAAAGCAATGCAGGTACGCTACGCCGGACAGAGCACTGTTGCAAGGAAATCCTGTAGGATTTGTTTTGTGAAGACTTTTCCCTTTTTTTTTTTACCTTTCACGCCGGTAGTGTGGCTTTGTGGAGCTGGGAAGTGACCCAGCCCCTGTGATTTCCCTTGCGGGGTGAGGGTGGGATGAACTTGAACATGCCCAGCGGCTGCCGCCCTCACCCAGCGTGCCCTGGCCCTTGCTCTCTGCCTTTAGAGGTGCTGGGGGGAGACGTCCCTGTAAGGAGGGGAGGCGGGTGTCCTGGGGCTAGGGGAAGACTAGCCCTGCGGTGCTCCTGCCAGAGAAGGAAAAAACCCTGGTATCCAGCTGTGTTTACAGCCTCGGCCCATGTCCTCTCGGTTTCTATGAAAGCCACAAGTAGAGCAAACCTCAGGCTCAGCCCAAGCTCTGTGTGCAGTTTTTGCATGAAGCCTGGCTGCGGACTGACTGAGAAGCCACCCCAGAGGTCTGCTCAAACAGTTTCTCCCCTTCAGGCTACGCAGCATTTTGCTCCGCTCTGAACTGCTCCTGCCTTTCGGTTCTGGTGCAATCGAGTGGCTCCTAACTGAAAGAGTTAATCCACCTGTGGGCTGTACGCAGAGATTCACCCTGTCCCTGGGCAGGAGTTGGATGGGCCAGGGTGATCTGGGTGCTGGAGAACTGCCCTCTCTGTTTTGGCATGCGTGTCCTGGCTAGCGCTGGGAGAGATTTCTCCAGAACTGCTGTTTTAGGCATCTGCACTCCACAGACTTGTGAATAATTCAGTATACTGAGCCGTGGCTTACTTACAACATTAAACTGTTGAAACAGACAAATGGAAATAAAATAATAACTTGAGCTTAAACACATAGGCTGCAGCAACTCAAGAATTCATCATGCTATTTGTCTGCTACTGTGGAGCAGAATTTTAAATGGATATGTCATGTCAGAGCTTTCTTTTTTAATGACTGTTTAAGAACGTACTATTGTGGAAGATATCAGCATTCCAGGCTTTTCCTATATTTGATTATAGATGATAGCAATCAAAGTAATTTTACTGCTAATAGTAATTCTGGCAGCAGCTTAATTTAATAGCATAGAGGGTAGACCTTATTTACATCATTCCTCAAATGTTGATAACTTTGAATGTAACTACAAAATATTTTTGCAATGAAAACTTAAAATATGCGATATTTCATTTAGTGCCCTGGCCTCACTGCTTTAAAATGTTCAGACTACGCAAACACATTCTTACACCAGTTGTTTTGAATATGACTTTTCCATGGAACATAGGCCCTTTTCCACGATGTTCTGAGGAATGCTGATCACTTTATCACTGTGAGGCATGCCAATATTTGAAAAATCAGTTTCCTTCGAATAACTCTGCAGTTTGCCAAAAGTAAATAAATAATCATTGGAAAAATAAATCCATTAACCATTTTTTTTCCCCACATCCTGTCTGCTTTCCTTACCTTGGTAGACTTAGAGTTGCGTTATTGCCACATCAGTTTACTACCACCAGCTTTGATAGTTACGTCAGTTACACCACTAGAAAGGAGCAGATTTTCATCTCATTGTAATTATGGGATTTTTGCCACTGCCTCAAATGGAGTAGACTGGCTTGTAGGAAACAGCAGGGTTTCATCCACGGACTGTGCCATCACTGAGATGAATGCTGTAGCTGCTGGCCACATGGTACATGGCTGCTGGTTTTGTCCGGCCCCTTATTTAAAAATATTTATCTACATATACACTTGCAACCCAGTATCTTTTGCCACGGACCTCTTACTGACATGCCTGTTGCTGTGTTCAGCACTTGCAAGGCTGCAACAGGCAAGGCAGGGTATGGATGGGAGCTGCCATAATTTGCTGTGCTTTCTTCTTGGTGACCTAGAGTATCCTGAGGGCTGATCAGAGCAGCATTGAAATGGCCTCCCATCTCTCAGTTTCTCAACCTCCAACAGCTAATTTTCTGGAAAGTTTTGTTCACAGAGTGGCATAAGGTTTAAATGTTGAAGAGGAAAATGTGATGTTTTCATGCTTTCAGACACAGCTGGTTAATTCTGTGATAGGGAAGTAACGTTAGCCCCTGTTACAGAAGAAGCAGCAAAGTCAGAGACATTGCAAGTGAACTGTTCAGGGAGAAACTGAGCCCGAGTTGACTCTGGGACTCCAGCCTGCCCTTGGTTTGACGCCTTGTTCAGGCAGCCGAGCCAGGCTTCCTCTCCTGGGGGAAGAAAAGCCCAGGGAAAAGAGCAGCCATGCGTCCCGCTGAGGGATCGGGAGGGTCTCACAGGGTATGTAACACAGTGAGATGTCCGTGGTTGCCACTGCTTGCCAGTATGAGGATGCTGAAAACAGTACGAGCCCAAAGAATCACCACCCCTCTGTCCTGTCCATTTCTGCTCACCTTGTGAGGAGATGCTGTAAACCAGATAAAGGAAAAGACACTTTTTTTTTTTAAACTGCTCCTCCACCATCCTCTTCCCTCTATATTTGTTTTGAGATGATGTGTTTAAGGTGACCTGCATACAATGCCACCTGACAAACATGCAGACATTCAGTGGTAGAACTGGGCAAAGTAAGGGAGAGCGACTGGTCTGGGACCGGGAGGAGGAGTTCTTTACGACAGTGCTGCCAACAGCATGGGCAGAAATTGTCTGAGGAGAGGTTTGGCAGCCTCTAACCAGGATCTGAATGTTAGCTCCTTGTGTTGAAACCACTTCGCCTGCTAAAAACAGCCAAAGCATCTCCAAAATCGACAGGGGTGGGTCAGGGAGCACAGGCAATCACGAGCCGGGCACAGAGAGGCTGGAAACCTCAGTGCACCCACAGCACCTTCCCATGGGGAGTCATCTCCCCTCCCACCAGTTTCAGGAGAAGACAGGGACAAAGCGCACCCAGATCTGCACTCCCTGCTCAGGGGAGAAGTTCCCACCCATGCCCATCTCCCCACCAGGACGATACACCCAAGGCGGGGTGGTCAGCGTGTCCCAGCTCTCTTGCTCTCAGGAAGCCCTGCTAGGCTCACCTAAATACTGTATTCGAAAGCTTCCATCAGATTAAGTTAAAAACAAATAATGAAAAAATCAGTCTTCTCACTGTGGAGTGAATTGCCTCTCTGCTTTAATAGACTTCGTGCTAAAAGACAGAAAGAATTGTGTACTTACTTCCAAGATTATTAAATTACGTATAGAATATGCTTCCTGAGTATTAGTAGAGTTTATAACTGAATTCATCCTATCCATGCTCTGGTTACGTCTAATGAGGATAATTATTACACGGCTTAACTATAATTCGGTATTGACTCTTTCGCGCATGAAAAGCTTTTGTTGGCAAGCATCAGTGGAGAGCTTCAACAAAAGACATCTTTAGCTTGTGTAAACATTGTTATTTCAAGGTCTCACCCTAACCTGCTTTAGGCTAAGTACTTTCTCCTCAATTGAGTTAATATAGCCAAAATGATATAAGGATGGGATTAGATACTGGCTTACACCATAGGGAAAAAATGAAAGTTGGACAGGGAAAAATGCAGTTAATTCCATCCTGTCAGCAGTGGATATTAAAGATTATTAGTTGGCACACTCAATTATGTGTGAATCACAATAGTGGTACTGTTACTTTTTTATTCAATTTTACAGGGGCAGGTAAAAGTGTAGGTTTAGTATCATCTGCAGTGGTTATTTGTTGCTTGAAGGTATTTGAGGTTATATTAAAGTGTTTGACAGATTCAGAGGAAACATCTCTGTGTAATAAAATGTCCCGCTTTCACATGGTCTTAGTCACTGGGTAGAAATGAACAAATCTGCCTGTCAGGAGTTTGGCTGTAGCTGCCTTTTATAAATATATTTCTTTAGGCAGTAACTAGTTATTCTATTATGTGATTGTTAAAATGATAAACCAACAAATATAGCTCTCATCTTGCTGCTTCCCTCTGCTGGATAGAGCCAGTAGTGCTTAGTTGTGTGTCACAGGCTCATTAACACCAACAACCACGAAAGACTTCTCTACCACCTTAGGATCTTCAGGTCACAGAGGATAAATCTGAATCTTGTTCTCACTCTCACGGTGAATTTCTCAGTCTTCAGCTTAACTAGCAGTCACAGAATTCACAACAGTATAGAATCCTTGGCTCAAGTAAAAGGCCCCAGTCTGAGGCTTTGATGCTAGAAGCTCTTCTGTCGAGGTGGAAATGTGTGCTGGGCTGGAGCAGGATGGTGGGCATGCCAGCCTCTCTGCCCCTGGCCCTAGGGTAGACTGACAGCAGGTCAAGGAGGTGTGCTACACAAGAAGGCAAATTAATTATTGGATGAATATATTGAAATTGTTGGTTTTTAACAAAATAAGCCTCCGGAGCATTGTTTGTGTTTTGCTTGTTTTCATAGATTTCCGTAGCCAAAAGAGACCGCTGTGATAATGCACTTTGACTGCTTGACTGCCATTCCAAGACCAGTAACAACGCTAGTTGAGCTAGAGCATATATTTTAGGAAAAAAACCCAAACCCAACCTTCTAATCTTGGTTTCCAGTTTCCAGTGTCAGAGGGCCTCCCACAGCATGGTGACGTACCCGTGGCCGAGTCCCCTTGCACAGCTTACATCCCCTCACAAGGCAAATGGGTCTCATTTGAAGATTTAAATGTCAGGATTCATCTTTCATCCGCTGGATCTTGTACATTTTTGCTCTCCAAAACTGACAAAGCCGGTTATAATATGTGTGTGGCCTGTATGGGTGCTTGATGAGAAGTAGCTTGGACAGCTCTGTAGCTGTCTGAGTGCCCAGGCGTAGGATTTTACAACCTCTCATTCAGTTGTCCCATCAGTACCCACTCCAAAGAAGGACTAGCCCTTTAGAGTCAGTGGTGGAGATGATGTTCGTCTCAATATCCACAAAGGTCCCCAAGTCCCTTCAGAGATACCATTTCCCAGGCTCATAAATGAGACCTATGCGCTTTGCACTTGGACATCTGACTTTTTAAGCTGACTGTACTGAAATGTGTGATTTAGGCTAAATTTACCAGAAATTTAGACTGCTGCTCTATGCCTTTTTAAGAAATGTTTGTGTTAGGGTTCACGGTCTGAGCAAAATATTCCAAAACAATCTTATTGTACATTTTTGTCACATGCTGTCCTTCAACCAATAGTTTGTTATGGCTGGGGTCGTCTTCAGCAGTTCCTTCTACTACTAGTGCTCATGTCCAAGTGGGGGTCTAGATCCTCTGAAAAAGAGAGTTTATTTCTATCAAGCATGTTAGTCCAGCGTCTTTAGTCTAGAGACGTGCAGAGCACCCTTTGGATCATTGAGTCAAGGCCCCCAACTACAGCCAGCTTTCTGATCTACAAAGCTTCTATTCAGTGTGAGCTGCAAAGCAGCAAGCTTCTATACCCTGTAATAAATTTGAGACCAATTGTACAGAAAGAATGAAAATCATAGCTAGAGAAAAGACCATCGCCAGTAGCTTTGGTCTCTGTGGTTGTAAGAGAACTGAAGCTCCTGGATGCTGCTGGGAAGTGGACCATGCTTCAGAGGAACACTGAGCAAAATAAATTTTCCATTAATCCTGCAATATTGACCCCAGGAAGAAATGGCCTTTTGGTATAATGCTCATATGAACACTAGTGCTCTTTGCCTATATGCTGTCCCTAACTATCACTATATTCAGTGCTTCGAAGGTAGGGAAAAAAACCAACAATCCAGAAAGAACTTGTCGAACAGAGAAGTGGGAAAAAATATTTCCTTGTCTCCCAACTAATCAATGAAACTCCTGAAATATTGGTTCAATATTGTATAAATGTATAAATGCATTTAGTACTTACCACCACGTGATTTCCTCTCAATAACCCCTTAATATCTGGACATCCAGAGAGTCCTGCTGTAAGTCTAATTATCTAGTTCCAGGAATTGTCTGGTTCTGTCCCTTGGTGGGGTTATCACATTTCTTATATTGTTTGGAAAACTTATACCAAGACTGAAGACTGCAGATGGTTAGGAAAGATCTTTTTTTAGGTTTAACACCCTCAAGTTTTTTTGCCTGACTATTCTCCCCAGGCACCGGAGGGTCTCCAGTCTCGTAGCCAGGTGCGTCACATTGTCACTCTGCCATTCAGGGTACCTTTTCAAGACACTGGGACATCCCCGTTGACATCCCCCACAGAGAGGACAAAGGCCACACCAGGGCTGATTGGACCCTAGTAAGTGAATGGAGCAAGTGAAGAGTTTTGGGCGAATGGACCACACACTTTGTGTCATGTTCACACTGTGATTCAGGGTCCACATGGATCAGGTTTACCATGTTGTTGCATAGACTAGATGAATAAGAACATACACTTGAAATTTAAAAAATTGGCTAGAAGACCCCAGCCTGCTCTCTCCTGGGTAGCTCTATACATGATTTTAAGTGTCTGGTGGTGTTCTCCCAGCAGTGAGCAGAGTGCTTCAGTTTTCAGAAGGTACTTGCTGATCAGGCAGGACAACCAAGAGCTTCCGTGTCCCAACAAGGGCTTTTGCAAAAATCAGGCACTGAGAAGGGAGATTTTCTCAGCAGGTGTGGAGTATTGCTTTCTGTTGGCACAGCAGTTTTGGCTTGGCTAAAATGTGTATTTACTTTATGTAACTCTGAGCATAGTAAGAATGCTAGGAAAAACCACTTGGAAAAGGAAAAAAGGAAACATTAAACTTTAACTCTGCATTCTCAATGAAATGATTACTCCTTCAGGATGAAATTGTTCTTGATTCTTATTGTAAACCTTTCAATTTCTTACATAAATAGCATGATTATATTTACATAAATAGTTGCACCCTGGAGTACAACAATCCTATTGTACACAAAAATCCTATTAAAAGTTCCTGAGAGAAGAACACAGCTTGAGCAATGGTCTGTTGTGCATAAAACCAGACCTCCTCACTTTTTTCTTTATTCAGAGCCAAACCATGCCTTTAGATGCATGCACCCAAGTGCAGAATTGATCCCTTAGAATTCAACCCTAGGCTCCAATATAGGAAAGCACATTCATAATTCAAAACAATATAATGTACTGATAGGTTTTCTGCAAGCTTATTATGTGCATTTAGAGGTGAGATAGCAAGCATACCCAGAGGTGTCTGATTGATCCTTGAAAGAACCAGCTGCAACCTTGTCTTCTATGTAAAGCAACTATAATCCCAATATCTAAGCATGAAGGAGCCCGTGTCTTAGTTCATCTCTCTTTGGCTTTTTGCTACTCTAAATTCAACAGACTCTAGATGGATATTTTCCCCCTCCATAGGGTAATGACAGCATATAAAACTTGAGTTTTCAAAATGAGGTGTAAAATAAAATATGGTCCAATGTGCTCTCCCAGCCACTTGGATAAGGAGGCGGGAATCCATGTCTGACCCTAATTGCAAACCAAAACTTTACAAAAATAGTTTTAAATAAGCAAATGTCTTTGGATCAGCAGCCGTTTATTGAATCAGAGTATCCACACCATTGAACAGCATATGGACACTGATTGAAACTATGACAGTGCTGAGGAGATGGCCATTGATTTTGCTACTGCTGTAGTTTGTGCACATTTCTGATATGAGCAGGCAATCAAACAAATATGGTTTTGCACAGTCAAAGATTAGCTGAAGGATATAAATAAGTACTATGAGTAGGACTTCAGAAGTGGTAGTAGGTTTGATTGCTGAAGTTGAAAAAAATAAATTAAAACAAAAAAAGAAATTGCAGGTTTGTCTCAAAAAGACCAACACTTTCTAATTCTCTGTGTATGAACATGTGCACGCCTGCACACATCGCACCACTTTTGTTTCAAAGTAAGATAAAAAAGTCGTTTAATAGGAAGCAAATGAATTCTTTGTTTTCAATTTTTTTCTTTTAAAAATTCTATTTAGCTAATATCCCCTGAAAACATTGTTTTTCAAAAAAGAAGTCAAAATGTTTAGAAAGTACAAAAATGAGCTGTGTCTACTATGTAATCCATTTCCACATTAAAAAAAAAGATCGAAAAAGAAAGAAGACCACACTGAAACCTTGTTCCAATTTTACCTGAATCTCTGATAATTTTTCGTTTTGGTAAAATTACAAATTTGGCAATCAGTATCCAACTAAGAAATGTAATCCAAACCTCTAGCAAATGATCTTCTTGGTATCGTCAAGTAGCTACTCAGGAAAGATGCCTCTGGGTAGATTCAGTGACAATGGAGAGTGCTGTAAGAGTCCTAAAGAATTCTGCAATATTTTGGAACCAGTTGTGTGCACAGGAAGAAAAAATAAATGAAGCAAAGGTGGTAAGAAACATTTGTAATCTGAAATGCAGGGAAGGAGATGTGCTGCATCAATAACAATAGCAGGTGAGTGGAGCTAATATCCCAGGCTACTGCAGGCTGGACACGCCATCCAAATAATTTTGTTGAGAGCTGACAAATCTTTGATTTTGAGAGCGATGGCTAGTGACAATATATTTTGTATTTCCTGACACAGCATGAATCTAAGAATGTTTCTTATTTCATATGGGAATGATTTCAGGATGCTAGCGACATAACATTCAGGGAATGAACGGTCTAAAATTTCTGTAAACACCAGAATCAAGGCATTTATGAGTTTTAGTAAAAATTTTATTGAAGTCTGGTCATGTTGGCATATTGTGCATTTTAAATGTAAATTAGATTACTGGCAGTAGATTCAATTTAGTGGTAAAAATGTAAAGAAAACAGTTGGGCTTCAGATGAAACAATAATGTAGCTGTTCTTTAGTTAAGAGAACAGTGAAATCCAGAAACAAATGGTGTTTGGGAATATTTATGGTAGAGGAAACATGCTGCATATGATTAACTTTGTCAATTTTATGCAGCACAGTAGTTTTTGTTCAGCTTTGAAGAGCAGTTTCTGATAGTGAACATATGATAGGGTGAATGGATGGCTCTGAGGATTTCCAATGGGAACAGAAAACCTTTCATCTTTAGCTCACTTGTTAAAATGCAGCCCAGGCTGTGAGCGATCAATGCTGATGGCTTTGTGTGTACAACTTGTTTGACATGACATCAGGTCTCTCCTCCTCCTTCCCCCATTACACTATTTCATGTCCAAAGCCTGTGTGACTAAAGAGGACCATACAGCTTGGCACTGCATTGGCAGCTGTAGGGGAAAATCCACTGCTGGGGTGCAGGCATTTGGCTGCTTCTTACCCTGGTTTGTCCCAAGGTCCTGGTGGTGGAAGCAGTTGGTCCTCACTGCGTTGCTCTCCAGACACAATACGCTTGCTCTTGTCAGGCTCGTCATCAGGCACCTTTCAAAAGCTTTTATATCTCCTGAAAAACACCAAGCATTTAAATTAAAAATTCAGATAAAAATTTAGTTACTTGTAGAAGTATTTAAGATAAAAAGAAATTTAAGGTCTGGAGACATAGTGAGCTGTTTTATTGAACTATCAGTAAACTTCAGATATGTTGGAAAGCAAATCTCATTTGCCTCAAAGATGCGGCTATACTGAAGAGTGATGATGTTGCATGTACAGGAATCACTGCAGCTTGCAAGAGGCTAGACCGGTACAGAGAAGTGAAAGTTATAATACAGTTATTTAGTTAAGGCAAATCTGTTCCGTATCTAAAGCTATTAAAATGGATACCATTCTTTACACACACTTAGGACATGCCCCATTGCCCCAGTATTACTTCTGTTCTTAATTATGAAAAGATAGGGGGGAAAAAAGGGAGTGAAATCAGTGAGAAGTCACCCTCCTGTACCAAACAACCAGTATGCTCAGGCTAAGGCAAGTGTTGTCTTGCAGGTAGCAGACACTGGGGTTAAAATCCTGCTCTGCAATGAACTCTGCTTTGGACGCTACTGCCACGGCAGCGTAAGTTAAGGTCTCTTCAGAAATGAATGTGGACAAAGGTTGCTGAAACAACACTTGGGTAAGGAGGGGGGACGGCCCAGGGAGCTGACAGTCGGTTGTGTGTCTGGGAAGGAGAAGCAGGAAAAAACCTAGGAGAAGAGGCAGAGAGGCCCAGGGCTTTGTCAGCCAAAGCAAGTGTCAGGGTCAGGTCTGTGAGAAGCCGAGAAGATGGATGAGGTTTTCAGCTAAGCACTAACTGGGCATCAGTCTCGAAAGCTGGCTTCTGCACTGCTGGCCTCCCAAAGCGTGGCTGGTTTACAGGTTCCTCAGGTCAGTCAAGGAAACCTCTGACAACTGCCGATTTCTTCTTATGGAAAAACCCACAAGACCATAACTTTTTGCTTAGCTGTTTGGGTCAGAAAGAGAAAACGATTTTGTCTTCTTGACAGCTTTTTGTGTAATTTTTTGTAAGCCCTCTGGGGTACTGCTTGTTTTCTTGTGTTGACAGTAGCTAGCACAACCTCTGCTGAAGTTTTTGTGTAGCAAGCTGCCAGGCAGAAAGTTAAAACATGAGTAAATCTTCCACCTGTTTGCAAGGCTGGACTGGGGACAGGGGGTTGCAGTTGTACCTTGAATGGGCATTGTTTGGGTACTGCAGTGACCAACAGTGTTAAGAGGATCAAAGCCATATAGACGCACAAGTGAAACTGAAACACAAATAACATGAAATTGCTGCTTGCTGGTTTTCTGATTGGAATAAGAGTAATTGCATGTCGCACTGAAACTCTGAGATCACAGTGTGACCATAATAAGTGTTTGGAAGATCATAATAAGTTTATTGGCTAAGTCACCCAGCTGCTGCCAGACCCCAGTCTTGAAGGACATGTGGTCTGTCTGCGTCTGTGCTCCGCCCAGGGTCTCATGAGCCACGGCTGGAATGAAGGCCTGGCTTGACTGACACCAGCTATGCATTTGCCAATGACTTCACCAGTAGGGCCAAAGTTTGTATCTGTTGTATATGCTCAGCTGCTTTGTATCTCAAATGTCATTTAAAAGGCATGAGGGAGGAGAAGAGGGGGCCTGAAGAATGTTACGGCAAGAAGTTACGCAGCATGCTGAGAGCAGGAGACATTGTGTAGTTGGGAGACTTTCTCTGAAACGCTTCCCTTGCCTTTAATAGCCACTAGGAGTAGTTGACGTATTTCTACCAAAACTTTTGAAGCAATTGCTTTTTGAATCAGCTGGTTTTGTAATAAGAAGTCATCCGTTGGGGTACTTTTTTTTTTATCATTTAAAGACTGAAAGGCAGTGTGAGAAAACTTTTAAGAAAAGAACACCTCTTCTTATGTTTGTTTAAAACCCTTTTCCCCATATGATTCAGAGTTCATTAGTGGGAGAACAGTTTCCTGATCAGAATGAGAAACAAATATAAGATGAAATGAAAAATGAAAAAAAAGGTGAAAACTTCAAATGGAATGGAAAGTTTTAAATACAAATTATATTTGTCTACACTGTTTTACAAGAGCTATTCCTTCATATGCCTCACTGTGAATTAGCATTCTGCTGTGTTGCAGAACTTCAGAGTCTCTTCAGTTTTCACTAGGATTTTGAACTTGTTGAAAACAATTACCTGTTATTCTTCTTTATTATTAACAGTTACATTTTTAAGGGAAGAATGTGTGGGTTTTGACCTTGATCAGGGTAGCGAGATAGATATATGATGGGAAAAACTAGCATGGCTGGTCAGCTGGAACTGGTTTTGCTTTTGGATTACTGCTGTCGGGACCTAAGTCTGAGCAGTCATGCCCCTCCATTAGTAGCACTCTTCCCTTGGGTGGCTGCAGCCTGTGCGTGTCTGTGGTGCCATTCCTCTCATGAACTGGTTGGTCTGTGGGGAAAGGCTTTGAGCTTGGGTATCTCCCTTTTGCTCCCTCCAGCTCCCAACTCTGTACTTACTAGTCAGCACAACTTTTCTGTCCTGTACCAATTGGAATAGTTTTGGCAAGAGCCTTTGACACCTCTTCTCAAGTGGGAAATTCAGTTCAGTGATTAACACTGGCTAGAGGTTTGGGAGGCTGAATTCAGTGTTTTGCTCTCCCATTGTTTTCTGTATGCCTTTGGCTAAGTCGCAGGAGGAGGAGGAATTCATCTCATCTGGCTTCAGCTGTTACGAATTAGGCGTCTAATCTGAGTTTCTTGCCTATGCTCCCTCTGTGGTCAAAGGAGAGAGACAGGCACTTCCAGGGGATGACTCATCCCTTTCAGAGGTGTCTGCTCTCTCCGGTGACTATAGGTAGATCAGCAACTAGTTGAGATCCACACACCTTATTTTCAGATGCCTAAAATAAATCAAACTGAGTCCCATGCTTAGTCTCAGTTTTCTGGCTGTTACACAAAAGTGGAATCCATTAAGTCTATTAAGAACAATGCAATGCTATGGCTATTCAAATTGCTCAAAAACAAGGCCAATTTGGAAAGCACTGGCTGATTTTCAGACCAGACCTTTTAAAAATATTTAGGAATCTAAAGGTGTAGAGAGGTGCCTCTTAAGCTTTTAACGTCTCCTAACTCCTATAAAAGTCATAGGAATTTTTGAAAATCTCACTAAATGCCCATCTGTGTTTTGAGGTGTATAAACACCTATAAAACTCTGTCCTTAGTCTTATTAAGGAGAGCACTATACTAAAATACATCCAGGTTTCCAAGTAGCATTTTCCCGGCTTCTTCTCCCCCGGCCACCTCTGCTTCCTTGATCCACAGCTTTTGCCCCTGGCAGCAGAGGTACACTTGGATGAGGAGTGTGACACATAACACTCCAGCTCTTCCCTGCTGACGGATAATTCATCAGGATGAGAGCTGTGGCTGGGCTGGGGAGAGAATCAGTGAATCATAACCTCCCCTCCACTTCAGCTGAACTGTGTGGAAACTTGGCATGGTAGAGAATCTCATACATAAACCATATTTTAATACTTGGAGTTGACAATTCAGCTGTGACCGTGGAACTGGCAAGTTATAGACCCAACGCAGAAGATGTAAACTTAATTTGTCCTTTCTTTTGGGCTGCCTTGCATCTCTCATTCCTTGTTGAGTGTTTCGATCAAGACCAGCATGATAAGAGTTAATGCATGGTCTAGGAATGAATGTATGTACGTGTGGTGGGACCCTTCCTCCCTTCTGATTCTCCCTTTCCTTTCCTTTATGTGAACAGACTCGCTCCCCATTCCCAAGAGTGCAAGAGGCAAAGGTGAGGGGGAAGCTGACAAACAGGGAAAATAATCCCTTTGCCCACCCCTAGTGGAAACTCTGTTAGCTACAACATGGCAGCTGAGACAGAACGACTTAACCCAACCAAATCTCTTTTATTATGTTCCTGTGTTTATTTTTCCTCTGTATTTATGACTTAGCATGTTGGTTTTGGTGTGGAAAGGACTCTAAAGCTGTAGATATGTGTTGTAATTATACAAATTCCTCTGCATGGAGTCTGTTAAAAAGATTGATCTATTTTTATGAGGACACACACAAATACTCATTTTGATGGACCTCATTGGCATTTATTGCAGGCCTGCCACTACTAAAATTTAAAGCCAACCTTGTAAATTTTATGGAAACTACATGCTGCAATTATTAGCCCGAAGACCTCCTGTCTCGCAGGAATGAGTCAGATTTTGCTTTCCACCTACACTGTGGTTTACACCTGAAAGAGATTAGTGGGGACCACCAGTAGCTTGAAAACCTAATCTCCAGTATTTTGTTTCCAGTTTAGCTCTGAAAGATACTCCAGGTGTTCTCATTAATTAGTCATTGTAAGTCACTGTGTCACTATTGTGCATGGAACAGCTGTTTTCCTGGTGCACTTTTTCTGCAGGAGTGTTTTAAATTAAAAGTTGGTTTATATACTTTTTAATGTTTAGAAACAATTCTTGTGACTGGTGAAAATGAACAAAAACAACCTCTAACAAATCAGTTTAGGGGGACAAAGTCTTGAACTTGAATATTTTCTGTAATGGTGTAACTTTCTGGAGTTTTACCTGAGCGCCTTGCTAGCATAGCGGAGGATCCAGCTAAGTATCATAAGCAGATCCTGCCATTTTTACTGCAGCAAAATTCCCACTAATATCAGGAATTGTCCATAAGCCTTACAGACTGTGCAGTAGGTCACGTTGTTCTCCTCCCCTCATTGTCTTATTTTATAGTCACAGACACTGAGACAGGCAGAGTTTGAGTGGATTAAACCTACCAATCCAACAAATCAATAGGGAAAAGTGAGAATAAAGATAGATGGATGGTAAGTCTTAACATATGCAAAGTATAAATATTAGTTTGTGTATTGTGTGGCTGTATACTGTCCTGCAGATAGCCTTTGCTAAATCTTTATTCATTGCTTGGGACCAATAAGTGAGATGGCTTGTTGCAAAGGACAGTTCAGTTGACAGTAGGCAAAACATTGTTAACGAGAACTTGGGTGGGATCTAAAAACCATGAGTTATGTTTATTATGCGGCCCATTATGGTGAAGCTTTAGAAAAAAAGATATTAATGTGAAGACTCTTCATGTTTCATTTCAAAATAAGTCTTTGTTCTTGGTCAGATCATTTGAACCCCAAAGGCAAAGGAGGGAAAGCTATTTGTGAATTCCTCATCTTAGTGGGATCCTGTCTCTCCCCCTTGGAGAGATCTGGCACAGTCCCAGGAGGGACCTTCGGGACCCAGCCAGCACCCGCGCTCTGGAGCTCCTGACAGTGCACCTCCTCGTTCCCAGCATGTCAGCCCTGGGCATGTCCACCTCTGCATTCTTTACTGATGGCTATCCCAGCATCTTGGGCCTGCTTTGCAATGGCATAACCCCTCAGAGGCAGAGCTTGGCCCTCTCTGGGCTTCAAGTAGCTAAAGTCAAATGTCCATATTTCAGAAAGTAGACTCAGAACTGGTGCGTGCCAGAGGTCTGACTGTGAAACTTCCCCCTGCATGCTGTCAAAGAAGGGCAAGTACCTGCAGTTGCATTGACTGAGGCTTAAAATAAAAGAGAGTTGATAACTTTAATTTTTTAAGTCACCAGAAACTCAGTGAGGAGCAAATTGCTCTGAGTACAGTACGAGAGTAATACAAAGCTTACACACTTACTTTGCAGCATACAGTTTTGGTTGGTATCAGAGACAGTATTAGAAGAGGTAAGTCACTTCTGTGCCTTGGAAAAGTTATTCCTTCATTTACTCCTCTTGTTAAAGAGATGCAACCTGATGTTGTGCCTTTCACTACTGTTTGAATCCCAGGCAAAAGCAAGAACTCAAAGGCATTTATTTGAGTTGACCAGAGAAATGAAGGGGAAGTTTCTCTGTTAGAGGTAACTTGAGTGACAATGAGAAAGGGTAACCACTGGGTGTTGGTGGAATTACCACAGAAGTGACTGAAAATGTTTCTTAGCAATCTGGACTAGTGAGAGAGTGTGTCAGGATTAGAAAAGGACAATAGTAATGTCTCTCCACTGTGAGGAAGAAGAATAACTCAGAAAAGCATTAGTCTGTGTAGCATTTCTAGAAAATATATTTCCTAAAGAGCTCACCTCTGGGACACAGGAATGCCAGGATGACAGGCTGTAGTCAAGATGCTGCAGTTTCACAAGAGGATGTAGGCGTCCTGACCTGGTCTTTAGACTAAGGGAGACAATAAAAAAAGACCTTGAAAAGACATCTTCAGAGTCCCAGGCAAGGAGTAGGTCTATCTATCATTGCGAAAATGCCTCAGATTAATTGAAATTACTGCTAAGGAAAAAAGGCTTAAAGTAAAAAGTTGAAATGGAGATAAGCCTTTGAGAGGACATTATTTACTGTTGTCACAAGATATATAAGGAGCTCATCAAGAAAATGGGACCTAAAATGATGGACTTTCCTGGCCATGCTGGTTTACAATAGGGTGACAATAAAGGACATGGACTCCCAAAAGGAGCAGGTAGGCCCGAAACTAAATATGTATTTCAATCTTTGATGGGGGATGAAAAGAAGGGGGGACAGTGTAAAAGTGATGTTATTTTAAGAGGACGAGTTTTGCATCTCCACAGGAAGCCCAGTCCAACACGGATCTTCCTTTGCAGCCTGAAGGGAGGTACCAAAGGCCTCGACAGCCACGGGGTTTCAGGTACAGCCTGCTCGTGGGTCAGGGTGGGTAGGGACGGCTGTCCTCAGCACTGCAGGGAGGGTTCAGTGGTGGATGTTCCTGGAGTCTGGGCATCCCATGCCCCACATTCACCCAGAACCCTATTCTGAGTCCTCAAAAGTCTTCAATGTGTACATATAAATACATGTTGACGGGTACGGATGTACATGTTTTCCAGTTCACCTTTCTGACTTGCGAGGCTGCACTTTAAGGGGAGCTGTGTGCTGTTATGTCAATATAGAGTATTCCGTAGCATAAAATAATTGCTCTTTTGTTCTTTTGCAGAAGGGGTGGGACTTGCTTTTTTTTGCTCTGTGGTCTCTTGCAGATGGGGTGTGACCAAGGGAACCTGGTGTCCTCTAACCACAACGCACATGAACCCATGCTGGTTGACTCTGTGGCCCAGTCCCTCACCTGATCATGTTAGTTGCTCCTGTTAGATCAGTGGGAGCAGGCTCACTGACACAAGGAGCTTATCCCTTTTCACTCTAAGCTGTCTCTATCCTCATGTGTCACTGCACCAACTACTCAAGACATGCACCTGAGCTTTTCCTCACAGCCTCAAGAAGTATAAACGTTTTATTAATTACTGCTGAGGTTTTCATTTTGCAAATGACAACTCAGAAATGGCACCAGACTCATTAAACTTCCTGCACGGTGAAACAGATAAACAGAGACATAGCCCTTTTCAACTGAAATGCAAGAAGACAGCATTTCTCATATTTTAATAAGAAAGCATATGACAAAAATGTTAACTAACTCCATGTACTGTTGCTTGAATGAGAGGGATACTTTCTACTGGTCTATAGGGAGATACTATGCTGATCTATGGTGTCCAACGAGTGATATTTTCTTCTTTTCCTGCTGTAATGATGAATATGTAAAACCCTCTTTGACACATGGGCAGGACTTTTCTGTGCATGAACTCTTTCTAAGTGGTTTCAGAGTTTTTGTTTCACCTTGAATAGTTTCTGTCTGAGATCTGATAAACCTTTCTTTGATAAAGAAAGATTTTAATAAAGAAAGGGACAGGGAAGCTGTTTGTAATAAGCACTCTTCTAATGTAACAAATTTAACAAGTATCCTGGTTCTAATTGAATACGCCATAGTTGCTTGTGAAATGAAGCAAGTCCATTGTGCTTTTTCTTTGATTTCAGAAGTAGATGTATCTAAGTCAAATGTTGTCTCTTTAGCTCGTAAATAGTCAAGGTATTAAAATGTGCAAAATGCAAACAATTTGCCCCATAATATGCTTTAATTTGATTTGACATGAGATTTCAGTTCCTCATCTTTTCATGGTAGCTACTGAAAAGATGTAATTTTATTTTGAAGTCTTAGATTTTACCTTTGGTATGTTCCAATACATGGAAATTGAGGAGGAAAAAGTTATAGTGCAGAGTCGTGGACACATGCAAATTAAGTTTTGACTTTGATTATATTTTTTGCACTTGCTATTTGAGATGTGCACTCATTCTATTTTTCTTTTCAGTGATTATTTATCCTGATGGCTATCACTAAATAATTGCTTGGTGTCTAAAGCTCTTTCCATGTGATAGGCAATTCAAAACCTTGATCAAGGTCAATTGTTAAGGTGTCGAAATCTGAAAATTTAATCATCACCAAGAGTAAAATGATACTCAGAATTATGCCTTTAAGAAAAGCCACTATTTACCAAAGAAAGTGTTTTTTATATCCAGTGATCATAGTAATTTCTAAAGTGGAGCATCTTAGAATCTGCTTTGACTTATTCACTTGAGAAAATGGCTGGCTATTCATTCACTTTGGCAATTCTGGACAGCTAGTCAGAAAAACAGACAAAATCCAATCTGATCAACAATAACTCAGGTTTTGTCTACAACTTAGAGAAACTTGGTGCACTAACCACAGTTTGGTGCCTCATACCCTTGCAATGCAGTGCAAGTCCTTGCCCCAAAAGTGGCCCCCAACTGAAAGAAAGAATTCACAGTCACTTTTAATAAGACTGGTGTGGAATTATGCTAGCTGGACTGTGGTCTTCCACAGAGCCAGGCTTCCCTCCTAGATCTAGCATCACCTCACGTAGGGCTTTAACAGCATCTCGTGATGCTAATAGCTCCTGTACAGCAGACAATTTTAGTTGGTTTGTCTGACAATTTTTTGAACCCATGTCTGCAATAGCTCAAGATCTCTAATGGCTATTTGCATGCACAAAATTGGTACACGGGAATCCTGTTTGCAATTACATACAGCAATGAATTTAGATATATGTGTGACTGACCCAACAGCATGCCACGGGCGCTTGTTCAGCTGGATGACAAGACCCTCTGTTTCTAGCTGGGGAGTTGCACATCATCGTGTTGCACTGGGAGCAGTGCTGTCATCTTTTATGGGGTGATGCCTCACACAAGAGCGATCACTGCAAAAGGCACAGGAAGGTCAATGTCCTAGTACAAAAGTGATGCATTTGATTGCTTACCCAGGATCTCAAAAGCAGCTCGGACCTCACTTGCTGCAGTTGTCAAGATGCAAATCCAGTGCTCCATCCAGTGGAAACCCAAGGACTGGCATATCTAGAGGGTGTATATTATTTCAGCAATAAAAATAGCAATTTGCTAGGCTGACTAGTCCAGAGCAATCCCCACCACCTTCCTGAAATAATCTCAGCTGCTTAGTGAGTGCATCTCAAGTTCTCCAGGTGCTTTTGTTTCTTTTTCTTTGTTATTTTTCATGATTTTTTAAAGACATTCTTCCTGATGGCCATGTCAAGAACTTAACTGGGGAATGGCACATAGTTTATTTCTCAGTGGTTATTGAGTCTTTGCCCACAGCTCCTGGGCTTCCCAAGGCTCCTGAGAAGATACCTCTGATACCTTTTTGATATCTCAGAGAATGCAGGACAGCAGAGTGTCATGATGGCAACTGCTGGGTAACTACCCAGCATGTGTTGCTGCTACAATCAGCGAGCAAAACTGAAGGCTACACAGAAAGATGCTGCACTGCCAGTGCTTTATAACAATAGCTTTTATGTGTTTGTGTTTGTTCCTGGTGCCAAAGACCTGCTTCTGGACAAAGACGCAGGGATTCCATTTGCTAGGCACTCTACGTGGGCGATCTTTATTCAGGTTAGTGCCATAACAATTTTGTTAGCACCTTTCAGTCAAAGGGGTGATTACAACTCATGTAAATGTACCCAAAACATATAGCTTAGATACTATGCATCGTCTTGGTAGCATGCAAAACAATTCATTTGCAAAGTCTAGCATCATAAATGACACCAAATATTTGAGGAATGAGGTCAAGAGCTCTGTGCTGTTGCAAGTAATCTGCTATCAGGTCTTGAGTACAGTAGATTGAAGCTTGGTTATGTATATCTGTAGAAACCACCATCACACTCTGGACTGCAGTGAAGGCAGGACATTAAATTCAGTAGTAACACCTAACTACCATCATGATGCTCCCAAAGGAGAAAAAAATGTGGAAATTAGACTGTTCTAATGGCATAGAATTAAAAGACAAAAACCTCAGCAAGCCATAAACCCCACAAACCTCTCTCTAGGGGGTGAAAAGGGCACTTTCTTAATCATAATCACATCTGATCTAACTCCCCACTCAAAGCAGGGCCAATTTTGTTGCTCAGTTCTTTGTCAAGTTTTGAAGATCTCCGGGTATGCAGATGCCACAATCTCTCCAGGCAATACGGTTCAGTGTTTTGTGAGGAATTTTTTCTTACATCTAACTGAAATTTCTCGTTGCAACTTCTGTTTGTTGCCTTTTGGCCTTTTCTGTGCACCTCTGAGAAGAGTCTGGCTCCGTCTCCTTTATAACCACCCATTACGAAGCTGAAGAAAGCAATTAGATCTCCTCTTAGCCTTCCTTTCTCCAGGTTGAATAAATCAATTTCTTTAACCTCTCCTTGTACATCATGTGCTCCAGCTCCCTAACCATCTTGGTGGCCCTCTGTCGGACCAGTTCCAGTGTTTTGCTTGTACTGAGGAGCATCAAATTGGACACAGCACTCTGTGGGATCACACTTGTGCCTAAGGGAGAGGAATAATCACACCCATTGACTTGCACACAGCACTCCCTAACACAGCCCGGTATGTGGTTATCATCTGTTGCTCAAAGAGTGCCCCTTATCTCAAATACACCACTTACTTAGGATCTCTTCCTTCCTGCAACATCCCATTAAATATCTATAATGGGGGAGGGGAGAAAAAGGAAGGACAGGGAAATACAAGATTTTTTTTTCGAAGTACAGCTTCCTCTAAGGACACAAAGGCAATGCTAGAAAAGAAAACTGGGTGCACTTCTGAAAGCATCAGACCTCTTCTCTACACAGAAGTATGCTATCTCTGTTTGCAAATGTGGGCTTTAAAAAATGGCAAATAATAAATCACTTGACTTGCCCAAAGTCAAAAAAAGAAATTTATCAAACTGAGAGCCCCAATTACTTTGTTCAGTTCTCAGTTTTGACTACAAAGTCACCGTTCATTTAAAAGTAATTCAGGTCAGACTATTTGAAATGTTTCTCTGGCTGTTTTTTCTTATTGTCCTGCTACTGAAATGTTGCTACAAATACTTTTAGCTTGGAACCTAAAAACACGTCAACAGCCATGAAAGCCTTTCTTCTGAAAAAAGTGTTTCATTTTCTTTCAAGTTATTTGTTTTTTTTCCCTTTGGTAGGCGTTCAGCCATTTTTACTATGTCTCTTCTTGCCACCTTAAATTAAATTCATAAAAATGTCAGAACGCAAGTGATCAAAATTATTTTCTCATCCACACTGTGGTTCTGTTGGGAATTTTTCCCCAGATGATGCTATTTGAACCTGACTATTGACAATAAATTTATTGCCTGTAGAGCTCCAAATTTGTGATGTCTTTTCCTTCACTTTCCTGACTTGATGCTTGCACCTTTTTCCCTTTCTGAGAAAATACTGCCACCCAGAAAGCACTTTTCTCCATTTAGAAGTAGTTCTGTGGTCCCTACCATAAAAGGGTCACATAAGGTAAGGCTTCAAGATGAAAAGTCAGACTGAATCCATAGTAAGAAGGAACAAGAATCATAGTTAAGAAAAATAGTCTGTTTCCCTACCTCGATCTTTGATCTATATTTAGTTTTCAGCAACTGAAGTTTGTTGGCATGGCCCTGTAAATTGCTGTGGTACAAAAAAGACAGCCATATGACTCTCAGCCTACCAGTGTACGTACCAAATGTAGAGGTATTAATATGAAAAAATTGGTTTAGCATGCACTATTTTGTGTTTTACAAGAATCATTGTATTCTGAAAGCAAGACTATAAGAGTGCTTCCAACACTCATGATTTTATTACAAGTCTCATGATGTTTGGTGTTTTTCCTTAAAATGCCAACTCCTGGAGACATCTTATTACCTGTGATTCTCAGCTTTCATTGAAAAGTAATGCTTTTAGCTCTTGTGGTTGCAGAGAAAAACATGCAAGTCTGAGCCCTAAAGACTTGATTTAAAAATAAGAAGGCAAATGTAAAGGCCAAAAATTTTTAAAATTCCAGTTTTTAAGTTAAACTTAACGGTCTTTGGGTCTGACCCAGAACTTCCGAGTGTTTGAGGCTGACAGATCACCTATAAAGTTCATGGATTTAAAAAAAAAAAAAAATTTAATTTAAATATATGAACTATATATATAAAAAAACATACATAGTTATAACTATAAATACAAAACACAGATTTTTAGATCTTTATGTTTGCTGCTCCAGATTTAAGTAAGTCCTATACTATTCACTTAAAAGGTGGAAGCCTCCACAAAAACAGAAGTGAGCCAGGGGAAAAAGGTATTAATATGGTCAATATAGATTTATGCCCTATATAAGAATATAACATACAAAAATATTAGCAGAATATTGCATAAGATTATTTTGATAATTTGAACCTAATCTGTGTTTGCAGCACTTCTCTTTCAAAATAGGAAAATTCTGAAGTCATACATCACGATAGGAAAATGTTTCAATTTTGGCTGTGTACGTGCAGAGCTGCATAAGAATGGCAAAGGAATGGGTGGGGAGAGGGGATGGATACAATAGGTTCACTTGAAGGATATTTTGAAATGTTTTAATTCCTTTTCTGTGAAAAGTGATTATGATCATTTGTATTAATGAGAGGGTTTACAAAAAAAATATTATGTTAAAAAATCTAATTAGGTCTTCCTGCAGGACTCATTTTCTGTTCTTCAATAACCAATACGATGTGTCCAAGGTGGTTTGTCATGCGGCATGAACGGCAACCAACAAGAAACACAGAAAAGCTCACAGCTTGCAAATTATAAACATATAGGAACGTATTTGTCTTCGAAAGCAAAAATAGTTCAGAAATAACTTTTGATTGGAAAATTCATAAATTACTGCAGTGTGTTATTATTTCAACATTTATTCATCCGTACATGTTTATATTTTACCAATCAATATTTAACTCAGCTCATGATCCCACCACATTCTATTTATACTTATGTATCTGAATCAGATAAAGTTTTTACAACTATGCGGTAAATTCCAGTCATGCAGTTCTGAATTTTTTTGTGATTTGCTTGAAGAAATAAGCAAGCAAATCAGATGAACTGAAATAAAAAAAAGGTCTCAGAACAATTTCTTGCTAGAAAATGAGAAATTCAAATATCTGAGTAGAACTGGCTCCAAACAAAATGTATTTCTTCTTTTCTACTAGGGTTTTTCTACCAATATAATTATAGCTTGTTTTTAAAATTGGAGTTGTAGTGTAGGCAATGCCAAACCAAACAGAGCTGGCTGCAGGGTTTTGATCATTTTCTCTAGCCCACACAAAGGCTTATCTACTGTATTTATTACAATAGTTCCTTGGGGCGAGTCCGAAATGCCGTGTTCGTTGTGCTGGTCATTAGGTTTTGCTAACATCAATTAGGAAGCAGGCTTTCACTTCCCGCCACCCCTCTACCTCCTTGCCCCATGAGTTTTCCATCTTAAGTAAAACGGTCAAGGGAAAAACTGTATGAGAAAACTTTCTCATGTATACACATATATACACACATACATACATGTGCCTGTATGTATACACATTTCAGAAAAGAGATACTGCATTTCTGTATCCCCACTCTCTCCTGTATACAAAGGCATTGAAGGACGTGATGGTGCGTCCCAGCACCGTTGGCCGCTGGTGCCAATGAAGATGCGCCATGTGTCGGGCTGCCAGCACGGTTCTGTTTGTGCTGGTCAGGCCAACTCCTGCAGCGACAGCAGACAAAACCTTTTAATGTTATCTGTTTGGTGTGACCAGGGGGAAGCTCTTTCCTGTGCTGGGATTCAACCATGGAGCCTCGGGTCATCCTGGCTTTCCCTCACGGGGGTCAGGGGCTCCAGCACCCCCAGGCCCTTTTGAGGTCCTGTTTGCAGTCTCTGCATGGAGCATGGCTTGCACACTTCGGGACCAAATTCTTACACAGCCACTTGCGTCTCAGTGCAAAAATTGTTTCTCTATTTGTCTGCTATTTCTATTCTACCTCCATGTCTATTGCTTCTCTATTTCTCTGCTTTCCAGTTCCCCTTACTTGGTTTTGCGCTCTTAATATATTAACATACTGGGTTTTGCTCTGTTAAACTAAACTTTTTTACTAAATTTCCAAGCAGTTAATCCCATTAAGTTTTTTATTGGATTTGAAATGGATTTGTCAAGGAAACAGTATTGCTGCAATTTATGAATGCACTGCAGCACCTTTAGGAGACAACTGTCTCGGTGTTTGGAACAGGAAACGTTAAATGGAAATTGAGAGAGAATTTGTAAGATTTATTTTCCACTGCTGCAAGCCTTCGAGAACTTGATCTGAAAAATAGATTATTCCTTTTCTCCTTGTGTCCAGGAGACAGTGCTGTAATTTTTTAATAAAGATCATATAGCCTTGGAAAGCCATTTAACAAGCTTCCTTGGGATATTACAGTGCAAACAAAGTTCGTCTATGAAAAATTCTTAAATGTGGAAAATAATTTTAAATTTTGGACAACCCGTGGCTCACTTATTTGATTTTTTTTATGAAGTTACAAAATAGTTGTTGTCCCCAAATACCCTGATCTGCAATGATTAAACTCAGTCTTGTGTGGAGGTCTGGCACAAATCCTTTGCATCATAGCTTAATCATTTATTTTGCTTGGAAAGTAGCTGTGGTCCTGAACTTGTCCCTATTTAAGTCCAAATTACTTCCATGGGAGCTGGTTTGGGCCCTCTAGTTTGTATACGATAAAAAAATCAACTCTGCTTTGAATAAAGGGTGCTGGGTCCAGTGCACGGTAGGGCATGGCCATGTGGGCGCGACGTGAAATACATTTTTATCCTCAGATAGGGTAGCTTGAAGATGCCTTGAGGTAGACCTCAGCCCCATCGCCTTCTGCCAGAGGACTGCAAGACCAGGCAGAAAGCAGCCTGGCCACTCCTGGGCAAATGCTTCTCGTTTCCACTCTTTGGGTAGAAATCCCTCTTGGGGAGCTGAGGGGTGGGGGGTGGCTGTGGGGGAGGGCAGGAGGGAGGAGAGGGGGTGGCCAGGTGAAACCCCAATAGTGCTGTGGCTCTGGGGCAGAGCAGACTCCAGCCGGGCGGGCACATGGGGTGCTGGGAGGGACCTGTGTGGCCCCCACATGAGAGCCAGGCACTGTTTAAGGGACCTTCAGGGCGGATCCAAACTCTGAGGTCTCCTGATCTCCTCCATGGGCTCCAAAAGGGCTGTGTGCAATGCGCTGATTTACTGTCAGTAACACGTTTCTTCATTCCCTGTCCCTTGGGTTGGATTATGTCATCATGTCAGGGCATTAACCTAGGGCTTGTGCATCTAAATTTATTTTGTTTTGGGTTTTCTTCTCTTCTAATATTACAGCTTTGCCTCTAGTTTATAAATATTCCTTTTAAGGAGCTATTTAGCAGTAACAACATTCCTGAGCTCAGTCCAAGAATTGAGCTAATTATGGCTCCCCTTCAAAAATCCATCTCCGCTCCCCCTCCCATGGCCCTGTGGTCAAAAAGGCTGAAGATAATAAAGTGCAAAAAACTCCTACCTAAATAAACAGATTAATTAATTGGTTACACTGCCTCTGACAGATTAGTAAATCCCAGTCTTGCAATCCTTATTTATGTGAGTCATCCTGCTGAGGGGAAATATGTGTAAGTAATACCCTGATTTTTAAGAATTATATTCAAAACCCATAAAAGATGGGAGTTTTTTCCAGCACCTTTCATAAATGGGAAAAGGAAGAGTGGCAAGTAATTTGTTTTAGCTACTCATTGGCTAATTAAAGCAACTGGTGATAAAGATATTAAAGAAAGTTCCTTTTCTTGCAACTACATAACTGTTGCATTAATTTTTCACTTTTGCATGCAAGAAAAAGCATGTCTTAAAGTATCCTTGGAAAAAAAGCCTTCTCTGTTTATAGGCAGCGCAGTTCCACATTCTTGGTATATGGAACACCAAATGTCCTGGGATAGCCAGCGTCCTGGCAGAGAGCCATGCATCTTATTATATGGTAGGAGAGCCAAATTTCCTCCTGCACAGTATGTCTATAAATAAAGTGCTTCTTCCACAAGCAATTAAATGGAAGCATTTTTCCAACCAGCATGCAAATACAGGTTTTGTTTCTTACTGCAAGTAATGGCCAATTTGTGATATTGGTTTAAGGTCAGAATTATTTTATGATGATATTAAAATGCTTTCTCCCTGGCTTGCACAGGGTTGTAAAAAAATACAGCTAAATTTTTTCCTTAAACAACATTTCTTCACTTGTAAAGGATCTGGCATAAAGAAGGCATCCTTCAACTGTCTGTGATTGAAGTGTTATATGTACATCTCAGCAGGAATTGAGAGTTAATTGTAAGTGTTGCCACTCCAACCTTGAGACTGTGTTTGCAGTCAGCCTGTAACTTCTTTGGGGTATTTGTGCAGTTTATTTGCACAGCACCTAGCAAAATAATCTCACAATTTTTGCTGACGCCTCTAAGGAGATACTAGAAAAGAAATTATATGATTATTAATCTAAAATCTGGGTATCAGCAAACTGTCATTGAGCTGCTCTTATCTGTCACTCTTATTCAGAACATATGGTTGCATATTTATGGCACTGAGTAACAAGGTTGTTGAAGTAATGCAGGGAAAAGGTTAGGGCATCTTCATCCAGTTGCTTTGGTAGCTTAAATTTACTCTAACAATAAGTCTTAGGTGTCTCTGCTTTTCAATCAGACTGGTATCGTGCCACATCACTCCTTTCATGAGTGAGGACCAAAAGGAAACTAGAGTGGCACCATCCTGTTGAACTTCAAATATTGACAAAATTAGAACAGTCCAACATGCAAAGTCTATCTTATTATGTGAGTTTGTTTTATTACACATGGAATGGCTTAGAGACCATCAGGAGACAAGGGCTTTCTTCTGTTCCTTTCAAATCTCCAGTCATCATCTAGACTAACTAGATAATGTATTTGCAACTTTTTAGCTTCTTTCTGCACCTTAGTTTCTCAAAGGAGAAATCTGTATTTCTTTTTTTTTCTTTTTCTTGAGAAGGAACGATTTCAAGCTACCTTTTCTCCTTTTTCCTCTATAATAAAATTTGCATGGCTTTTCTCTTCAACTTCCTTTCTCCTCCATTACGAAACCGCTTTGCATACAAACAGTATCTCCCATACAGAACTACTTCCAGAAGGAAATGCTTGCTGCAGTGGCATCCCATATGGTAAGAAGGATGAAGAAGTTGCAATATTTAGTCAGAACTGGAAATTAGATTCCTCATATTACAACTGGAGGTAGTATTAAAAACAAGAGCTTTGTAAAAATTCTGAGTATACTATCAAACAGTGGAAGGAGTTAATATTTTTCTTGTGATTACTTTCTGAAGAAACCCAGTATTTTTTAATGAATTTTGATGTAGTGTGTGCGGAATAGTTTCTCTGTAGCTGCGTCTGTGCCTCCCACTTTGAATGACAGCCAGAAAGGTGTCATACATAGACCTAAGCGGGGCCATCTTTTCTTAAGACAAAGTATGTTCTTAAATAATAAATGATCCTGGCAAGTTGTTTATTACCAGCAGTTAATGATCTGTTTATTAGTTAAAGTCTGTGGCTGTTAACACTCTAACAAATCAGTTCACTCTGTTAAACATCAATTTTGAGTACATTATTGGTATTAACCATACAACGAACTAAAACTGTTGCAGACAGTTGATTTTATTGCTACGGCAGAACTGTATAATAGGAGGCAAAGGTGTTCAATAGGACACCGCTGTTCTTGAAAAGAAAAATAGATTAGGTTACATTTGTTTGTATTGGTTAACAACTCACTTTTATTCATAGTGAATGTGTATTCTCTTTTCCCAAATGTCTTTCAAGCAGACTCAGTTTAAAGTCCTACATGCTGTAATTTCCATGTTTTTAAGAGTGTAAGGATTATTTTTGTCTGTGTGCATATAGTTTGGAAAAAAAAAATGGTGGACTTAAAAATTAACTTCTAGAAGGTATGTGGGATGAATAGCTTGCTTAAAAAAAAAAGCTCAGAAACCAAATACTGCTAACACGGCTTGTTTGCCTCAGCGATTGGCACTAGATCAACTGGTTTTCCAGACTAGTTGCAGCTACTGGGAGGAATAGGCAGAGACAGAGTTTGAAGATTCTGGTGTTGGCTCTGCATTAAGCTGTGCTTCACTTACATCATGTTTAAATCCCACAAGTGTCTTCAACAAAATAAAGTTCCACATGGAAGACCTGGGATATTAGGTGATCTTGATGAGAAAACTTGGTCTTGAGTGGAATGGTGCTCTACAAGGTTTTGGCTCTGCCTAGTCCCAAACCATAAAATACACGTATTGCAATTTTGCATCTGATCAGGAAACAAAGCTGTAAAAGTAGGTTCACTCCTAGGGCTCAAGTAGTGGTAATAAGTCTGGCAAGGCTGGATAAATAGGTGTGAGAATTACATTCCAACCCACAAATTCGAGAGTTCAGATCTGTTCTTTCAATTTTGGCCCATTCTCATAAAAGGTAGCTCTGATACTTTCAGCATTTAGAAATAATCCACTGATACATTAGCAGAAAGTAATCCCCAAAAGCTTTTGTCTAAAATGTATCAAAAAAACTTTTTCTCAATCTGCTTGACAACTAAATTATTCTTAGTTTTTTTCTATGTTGGATTAGTTGAATTGATGCAAATCCTTATATGGGCCCAGTATTATTTCTCTCCGTTCTAGAATGGCTTGTTCTGATTTAATTTGAATCTTTCTTAATTCAGTTGAACTCAGCTAAAATAAGTATAGTTAAACCAGCAATGAGTGGTTCATAGTGCTCAGCTAGTGCAAAGGTTATCTCAAAATAATACTTTAAATTAAACCACGCTGACTTCATATTGATAATCTGCAACTTGCTTGAGGTAGAACAAATTACTGGAAAACGTGTTGTACCACCACAACTGCAGCTGTAGTCTAAAAGGTCAGTACAGAACAAGAATTCAGTAACAAAAGTGACACTTTGGACCCTGAACAGCGGGATGTCCAGCAGAGCTTTCTGTAATGGTATTAAAGTGTTTGGCTCTTTTCATGTTTGCCAACCTATTTACTGCCCTGTTGAAGGAGGAATAGGAGGACCTGTGGTTTACATCCAGTGTCAACAACAAGATAATTTCCCTAAGAGTAAGTACTGCTTTCTCGAGAGTTTTAATTACCCCAGAGGTCCTGTGGTTTTCATCTATCCCTGCAATTAGCCAGTTATCCCACAGGAAGGTATTTGCAATGTAATCTGAATGAAAAACTAATCCAACTCCTGTTAAAACCAAAGGTGCTGAAGATTTGCTGAAATTCTCGGGCTGCCAGTTTGGTGCCAGTGTATCTTGTTTAGGGGCTTACCTGTAACGCAGGGGTTGTCTAGCCTGCTTCAGAGCAGTCCTAGAAAAGGAAGCGACAACAGAGGGAAAGGAGGTGAGCTCAGCTCTCACCTTTGCTAGGCAGTGGCACAAACTTCCTCGCTTGCCTCTGGGAGCACCGAATCATGTTTTAATCTTGCAAAGCATGCGGAGTTTATAGACCGCTGATATGGAAGTGATCTTAGCCGAAGTCACGTTGCTCGCTGTAGCCCTCGAGGATTACTGACCGCATCGGAAAGTTTCCGCAGCTGGCATTCTGAGTCGCTTAATTCACAGAGTGCGTTATAAGCACAGCATGATTACGCAAAGTCAGAATCATCCAAGGAAGAACTCTGTGGTGGTTGCCGTTTGAGCTGATTGTTAGTGCTATAAATTTGAATGTACTGACACTTCCTTCTTGCCTGAAATGTAATGATCTCTTCTCTATGTATGTTTATATATTAAAACCCTATGTTGGATGGCATGAATGTTAAATGCGTTTTTCTTCCCTGACCTGAACAGCTCTTACTGCCCCTTACTCTACCCTGTTTATAGAGCGCCACATAGCAATCAATGAGTGTTTTTAATAGAAAAACCTCGAAGTTGTTTCTGGTAGTACATATTTTTTCTTATTGATGTATGCATCACTATGCAACACGCAGCCCAGTGCCAAAACAAGAGACTCTTCCTGTACTTTTATTTTCCTTCAAGCTGTAAGAGCAAGGCTCCATTTAAATCCCACTAAACGAACATTGTAAATGACACATCAGAGAAAAGCATGTGTTTTACCAGTCAGGCTTGAGAGTGTTTGAAATCAGCCCTCAGTTTCAAGTGATAGGTAGACAGCGGCCAGGCTGGCAGAGCAAAGGGAGGGTAAGAGGGGAGTTGTATAGGCTGGAGGGGTCACTGTGACTTGAGCAATCCACAGGATAAGGAAATACAAAAATTATGTGACTTTATGTCCTATGGTTCTTTCTCTTTATGAATAGCTTCTTTATTATTGCAGTCACTCTCAGCACAGAATTGTTCCACCTTCAGTAAACAGGCAGAAAATTCAACTGCAGGTTCAGAATTAATGATGTTAAATTTGTAATTGCTAGATTTTCTCTTCTGGATTTCATAGAGAGGTGACACCAGTTCAATCAAGAGTGATTTCAGAATAAATGTATTGGTGGAATTGCTGTGCGTAGACTAACTCCTGGATTGTCTGAGAAGAGTGAATACTTCGGTTTTCCTCCTTAGGACTTATTCTTTGAGACTTCACAACATGCAACACAACTAAGTGTGGTATATAGTCCATAAAATTTAAGACACAATATGAAGACTGTATATCACTCTCTCTTTGAGAACAGAACAAGCAAATGGCATGCTAAGCTAATGTTTGTGTTAACCACAGCCAGTTCTGAAGTCAAGGCATTCTGTGCACAAGAAAGTCAGATTTCTTTCAACACAACTCTTTTGAGAGCTTGATGTTCATGTTCAAATAATCTTAGAATTATGAATCCAGTTGTTGGGGCCAGAGTATAGACTAGGGAATATTTGTACAAAATATTTAAAGTTATTCTCTGGTTTCCCTGGATCCTGCTAATGTTTCAACATAGGCCAGTCTCCTTTTCCTGAATTAGGGCAGGCTGAGGTTAGGCAAACCTAAAATTAGTGGGATTTAAACTCTAATTGCTAGACTAAAGCATTAGTCGTCTGGTGACTGATGCCTTAAGAAGTCTTTGTAAAGAAAATATTTTACAATCAAAGGAAACCAAAACAGTGCACTACCTGCTTTGCACAGACTGAGAATATGTATATTGGAAAATCTTTTGGGTTACAAAGGTTCTGAAAGTTCCCCCAGGCTTTTTAAATTTTGTCTAATGTATATTATAAAATGTAGGTACTCTGGAACTTCACATGACACCCATCATGGGTTTTGCAATGCCCTAAGGTATGCAAACAGATAACCCTTCAGATAGTTGCCCAAATTAGCAATGAAAACAGGTAGACACTGCTGTCACCAACTGCTGTTTCAAACCCATCTTCATGCCCTGTTCAAAACAGCAAATTTTGTAACCAACATGAAGTTCAAAGGTCTGCAGCAGTGAAACTTAAGTACGGACAGTACTGTGACAGCTGTTACTGGCCTAAAACTTGGAGTTCTGAAAAGACCTGGAGTCTCAGTAAACCTTTGCTGCTGTATTGCATGCCTTTCCTCATCTTTAGGTCACTTCTGAACATGAAATGGTAAAAGCCCACAGCTTACTGTAAGCCTGCTCTGTGAAACTATGGGCTTTCTTTAGGGGCATGCCGTAAGGTAGGGTATAGGTCTGCAACTCACTGTCTTCTTCAATCTAGCTGTGCAGATGCTCATGGTACATGTGAGGTGATGGCTGAAAGGCTCAAAGTACTCTCAGTACAAAAAGCTTTTCCATGTGCAGATTTAGTGTAGACCAAGAGTGTTCTACAAATTCACATTCTTTGTGCGCTAACTTTCTTGGTCAGATCTGTCCCAAAATACCTTGTGCCAGTTGGATTTTCTCAACATGGTAGCTAGTGCGTATTTACTACCCTGAGGTTAAAGCACGGTGAAGAATTGGCCCAAGAAATGCAGATATCCATCCGTTAAAGTTTTGAGCCCATTTAATCGTCAGATCAGCTGTTGATGTATCCACTGCAAGAGGCAGAGTGGGGAAAGAGTCATTATTCCCTCTCTTGGAGAATACTTTACCAATGGCAAAAGTCCTGTAACAATTCATTCTCACTCCCAAAAGCACGTTATGCCATGTCAGCACATAAACAAAGAAGATGTCATTGATAAAACTTCTGAAAAATGAAGTAACCCTGACTTTTGGCTGCTGTAGCACGTTCTCTGCTCAGTTCCTGGTCCAGAATTACATCTAACTGCACACCACACTGACCTCCTAAAACAGGCATCAGGCCCAGACCATGATCTTGCATATCTTACTAAAACTTTGGAACAAGTCCATCAAGAAAACTTAGAATTTACATTATCATAAAAGAACAGAGTTTCCTTCCAAACCAAAAGGTTGAAGACTGGACTGCATGGAAGCAGTGCATAAGAATTAGAAAGAAAGATGAAATCAAAGGCAAAGTGTCTAATCTTGAAGACAGCTGCAAGTGGATAAACACTGGCATAATATTTCTGATTCATGAGAGTAGATGACATACTTGTTGCCCCAGAATATTATATAATCCCATATTATAAAAATTCCTTATCTCATTAGATGGGATTCAAAGTATAAAAAGTATAAGCTGCAAATTATCAAGTATAGGTGAACATATATAGCAGGACTTCAAAAATCTAGTCCGGGTTTGGAGATGATTAGTTAGGAAGGGAATAGCCATAAATTAATCTAGACTTCAAGACAATATCTAATTTTAAAGTTTTCTGAGTACTTTACGAAAGGTATCAAAACTCTTAAATATACCAACATTATGAATTAAAATGGCTTTAGAAATAGTAAAAAGAAACAAACCCAAGCTTTATAATATCATATAAATATAGCTTTTTATTTCTGTCCTCTAGTGGTTTGAGTCTTGCGTTCAATTCCACAAATGACCTTTGCTGTAAACAGGCTGTTGTTTTTTCCCCATAATGCATAAATTAGAACTCAAATGGGGATATAGTTGACTGACAGTGGTGTGGTTTAATCTAGAGACCTAGATTAAGGTTGAGACCATTAGTAGGTAAGTATAATAATTCTACCACCTCAGTTGCTTCGCTGGATGATCCTGTTTTATCTGTCTAAAGTAACCACTGGTCACTGAAACTGATTATAGTGATATTATTTATTTCATTAGTTCAAAATATCATCTAACCAAGGTAGTAATTTTGTAATTCCTTCTGACATATTTGCCTTGCTTTCTTTAAATCTATTACCCTTCATTATACATTTCTCTACTATAATTATCCATTTTTTTTTACTTTTGACCTTCTTTTTTAATAATTTCCTGTATTTTTAAAAAAACATAAACCTTCATGATGTGTATCTGGCACACTTCACTCAAAAAAAGTCTATTAGGTTTCAGTTATATGGGGTTTGGGAATGATAATGCGACTTCTAGCTGGAAGATCCATCTCTCTGTTTCAGTTCCGATTCAAAATCACTGGCAATTAGTAAGCAGACTTCCATAGGTGTGGGATTTGGGCCTGTCGTAACAGGGCCCTAGTTCTAGTTGCACTAGAGTAAACACTGTTAGATTATAATACTGTGATATTCGTAAACTCTGAAGTCCTAAAACTCCTAGAAATTTCAAAAATACATCATGTGTATGTTACAGAAAACAATGCAATAACTGTCTTTTGTACAGTTGACTTACTTATTTTTAAAGCTGACTTTGTTGCTCTAACTCCCTAGAAAAGCCTTTTGAGGCTCTTTGCATTACAAATAAAGAGCTACTTTGGGTGTAACCTCCCAAAGCCTTTT